>NC_079169.1:78433836-78633836 GCF_947568905.1 Ostrea edulis
CAGTTGGCCAAAATAAAAATGATTTGAACAAACTTAACTGCACTTTGTCAGGAAGCTGTCATGTAAATTTCAACTTTTCTGTTCAAGTGCTTCTTGAGAAGATTTCCAAATGACCCCACCCTAATTTTGCATTTTCTTGATTTTATCCCCTTAGAGAAGAGAGTCGCCCTTCATTTGAATAAACTTATATCCCCTTCACCCATGGGCTATATTGACCCAGTTGTTCTGAAGAAAAAAATTGAAAATGTCAAAAATTTACAGACAGACGGCGGACAACAGGCGATCAGAAAAACTCACTTGAGCTTTCAGCTCAGTAAATACACCAAAAACAAAATGTATGATAATAGGTACAAAACAAAAAATTTCAACACTTTCTGATCTATCATTTTTCATAAACAATGATTTATTTCAACATTCCTATGCTGAAAAGTTACTTGGAACAATAGTTAATCCGTCTCTGAATTGGACAAATCAAATAAATCATGTATGCTCTGTTGTATCATCCTGTATATATATCCTATCCAAACTTCATTTGCCTTTAGAGGCAAGAACATTATTTTACAATAGTTTTATTATACCTATCTTGGATTACTGCTGTTCTATATGGGGAAACTGCAGTACAATGACATAGACAGAATACACAAGTTACAAAAAAGAGCTGCTAGGGTAATTCTTGATGCAGATTCCCCCCCCCCCCCCCCCCCTTCAGCGCCTTTGTTTTAGAGTTTAAAAATGATAACATTTAGTAATAGGATTACTTATAATATTGATTGATTGAATATTGTTTAACGTCCCTCTTGAGAATATTTCACTCATATGGAGACGTCACCACTGCCTGTGAAGGGCTGCATTTAGGCCAATGCTCGGCGCTTATGGCCATTGAGTAGGGAGGGATCTTTAATGTGCAACACCCAAGACCTCGGATTTTGTGGTCTTATCCGAAGGACCGCCCCATTTAGTCACCTCTTTCGACAATCAAGGGGTACTGAGGACCTATTCTAACCCGGATCCCCACGGGATGATGATTGATTACTTATAATAAGATGCTTTTAATATGCAAATGTTTAAATGTAAAACCTTATGCGGTACGAATTTGGATGCACCAGATGCGCATTTCGACAAATAATGTCTCTTCAGTGATACTCAATCGAAATTTTTGAAATCCGAAATAACAGTAAACTTGTAGGCCCTAAGAGCTATTTTAGGGGAAAACAGAGTGCCAAAAAAAGTGGAGTAAAATTCGTCTAAGGATAAGAGCTATGAATGAGGGAGATAATCCTTAATTTTGAAATGAATTTCTACATTTCATCACAGCAATTAAATATACATCCATATTTTCAAGCTAGTAACGAAGTACTTAGCTACTATATAATAGGATCAGAATATATTATTGAAAATTTGAAATATATGTTGGAGATAATCATTCCTATAAACTAAAATGCTGAAACTAACATTCTTAGTGTTTAAAAACCAAAGACAGAACTTTTTTTAATCATTTTAGATATTCTGGACCTTTGACATGGAATCAACTACCCATACTCAGTTAATACTTTCATATTTTTAGTATATCACTTAAATTATTGTGTATGATTTTTCATGTTTAACATGTTATGATTCTTATTATTACACTTTGGGCCACAGGGAAGATTTGCATTAGCTAACCGTGTTACCCTCTTGAAATACAGATTTATTATTATTATTATTCACATAAGGTTTTATCTTAACAAAATTAGTACAAGTCAAAAAACATTGATGTCACTGTCTGTATATCAAGCAATATTCACTTGAAACATGTTCCTCTCCATATATCATGCGGATTTTCCGAGTTTCATATTGTACAGTTTCGTTCTAATCTGTGGAAGAACACGCAACATGAGAGAAGGGCACAAACACTGGACATCTTCTAAATCGGCATTACGGACACTTTTGCCTAACCTACACAATATGGTTTAAACTTTTTACGAAGACTTTCAGTTTCTTCCTCTCTCCAATGCCCTTTCTTGCCTTTCTTCAAACCTGAAATTATCCAAATAAATTATACTATTTGACTATAAATATTAACATTACAATCAACAGACTCCATGAGTAAAAAATCACCACGTCCGAAATAAAGGATCTTGCACTTATACATGTATCGATGTATTAATGATTTCATGAATAAGAACATATGCTTTAAACAAGACCAATACAGTCACAACCGGTTACACATGATCCACATTACACTTAGCTAGTTAATCATAAATACATCAATATTGTTATAATCAGTTATCATAACACGTTATTTGAATACACGTCTTACAATACATTAATTATTAAAGACAAAAATGTTCCCTTTTGTATGTATATATATATATATATATATATATATAAAGTCAAAGATTAAATCCAATACTCAAACTTTTATCAATAGCGCTTTCGCCCTGCCATCTTCCCAGGTCAAAGGTTTTTGATCCGCTCCTCACCTCACAAACGAGAGGAGCGGATCAGAAACCCTTGACTTGGGAAAATGAGCTTTTGATCACTGTTCGTTATCTTCACCTTTCATATATATATATATATATATATATATATATATATATTAAAACGTTGATTAGTATGAAACAAGTATTGTTTTAATTAATATATACAGTTTTACGATAATCATTCCTTCCAAGTATAATTTGCCCACTTGAACAAACTGACATCATCAATTCAAAGCAATCCATTTGTACTTTAACCTTGAATCATATCAAAATTATAATCCTTCCAAAGAACCCAATTAAATGTAACATTATGTATTTAGATGTAATAGAACACCAAAGTTCTTGACTCTAAATTAAAACTCGAGTGCAATCCTCTAAATCTACCTCGATTCCGGACAAATTTGTGCGGTTCTCCACTTTGAACTTTTATAGATATTGAAAGTATGAAACATCTGTTGAAATTCAAGCTTGCATGGGAACGATGTAATACAATTCTTATATTTCCCTATGCAAAATCCGCGGACTTTTCATCATATGGCTCTCGATATATCCTTGTGCTAGATAAGAAACAGTTTTCTTTGCTGTTTGAAACTACGTAAATAAAATCCAAATGCACAAACAATTCTACTTTTCATTGTAAACTGTTGAACATTCTAATAACGCTGCATTAAATTATTACTTTAATTGATCGTTATGACACATGTTTATTTCAAAGCGACGACGACATCAAACCTTTTATCAGAAGGTCAGGCCTACGTCAAAAAATAAATGCTCGGTCAATAGTTGCTACTTTGTTGGAATGGCAAAATCATTATTAATTATAAACGATAATCCCTTCTAAAACAATTTTCATCCATGGTTTCTTTTATAAATATGCCCTTTTGTACTGTATGCAAGGTATACAGTAAAATATATATTAATGGTTTATAAGCGCACTATGTTTTCCCGCGTAAGGTAGACAGATTAAGCACGACGACTGAGCCACGGATTCAAAACAAATTCAATCAACTGTTTCTACCATACTGGGGATCATCTCAAAATTAAGTGAAAAGAAGACGCATGAGATAAATAGAACATCTATAAATGCGTGTTTTGATAATTGATAAGCCTCGCGAATAAATACATCATATCAACTTGTTGGATAAACCAAATATCAAAACACACTCCTCTATATACCACACATGTTTAGCTTTCATTTTTTATTTATCACGAATTATCCTTTGCTATCATGAACCTTTAATGCTGTACATTGTCATATACAAAATTCTACTTTCTTGCATTTCGGTTTCCTCACGTTAGTAGAAGATCTGTGAAATATACTTGTCACGTCAAATTCCATTATCATTATTCATATTGATCAATCATTGCAACAAAAATTTATAGTACTAACAGTTCACTTTCTAAACGCCTTGAATGTGGGATAAATAAATAAACCTTTTGGTTCCTCTCGCAATCGTCTCTACGTACCCGGTATTATTGTGCAATTTTGATTACATTTGTATATAAATGAATATTGTTTACATTGATAAGGAAGTTTAAATAGTCTAATGTTGTTGAACAAGGATGTATAATGAAATATATTTATGGAAAACATTAAATATTACGCCTATCGGGACATCCAAGATTACACAGATGCCGAATTGATTAACGATGACTGTTACAATAATAGCCATATTGTGTTATTTTTTACACTGGGGTATTAGTGCACAAGAGTCAAGGGATAAACATCGGTGTATACACAAGCTCTCAGGGTATGTGTGTGTAGGTTTGTTTGATTTATAGTTATGATTATTATTTTGAAACTTTTTTAAATCTGTTTCATTACTGCATTAAATGCAAAAGTCCTGATAGATGTAAATTATCAACACCAGGATATTTAATTGTTTAAAAACAATCACCTGAACATTTTGTGCATTTAACCTAATACATCAACAACGATATACTGTACCATGTAATAATGGCTCGTGATTTTATATAATTTGTAAACACAGTACTTTTTCCATGCAGTAAATTGGTACATGTATGTTGTTCGGGTTATCGTCTGTGGAATGAACAATGCATAGGTATGTACTATCGTATTAGTATTTTTTCTCTTCTACATGCATATCTATAAGCTTTTATATCTACTCCAACATCTTTAAACAATAAATGGGTACTTGATTTATGATAACACTTTTTGCTGTTCATTGAACTGAAATGAACTTTGTATAGAATGTTTTGGAGCTTTCGGAGAAAACTGCTCGGTACCATGTGGACAAAATACTTTTGGATATCGCTGTAGAAGGATTTGTAACTGTACCGATAATCAAGTTTGTGACAGATACACGGGATGTATGGAGAGGGGTGAGTTTGTGTTGTATTTCAAAGTATTGTTTTTCGCGACAAAACACGTGTTTGAACTTAATACCACATCACCATCAACATTTGTAAAACTGACGTTGAAATTTTAAAATTCAATTTAAGATCTCCATTCTTCATCGACGTCTTCAATGTAGTAAGCATATTCGCGTAATGAAATTTGAATATTTGCAATTTACATGTAGATCTAAATCATTTCATGGACAGTTACAAATCCACAACTTCTAAACATCTTATATTTACGGCGCAGAAAAAATGAACCCGGTTGAAGCCTTATATCATCGTATTCTTCCATTGCCGTCTAAAAAAAATAATATAAAAAATTCTTAACATATTTTTTCAACTATACTTGTGTAGTGAAGGACTTCGTCAAGCATTAAAAACCCATGTGATCCGAAAACTCGATTTCAACTTATTTCGTATGTTGACGTAGCCTTGTTAGGTAGCCAATCAAATCGAGCCCGGTTCATTTCCATACTTGTATTTTAATGTACATGCGAACAAATAATCCCACAAATAATTTAGTTACATATTTTGGATTAATTAAATAAATTTTTAAGACGACGATGCAACAATATATCGATATAAGGCCTCAATCGTGCGCATTTTTTTCTGCGCCGTAAATCAAAGGTTTTTATAAGACGTGGATCTGTAGCTCTCTGACCTGTCCCAATATTTTTTCAGAGAGTTAGGGATCTGCAGCAGATCAATCTGACATCAGATGGAAATTTTCATTTGCTTAATTTTTCGATCTACTTTATCATTTTGATAATGAGAATGTATGCGAGACATTAGTATTTTAATCTATCAAAAGAAGGAAACAACAACACTTTTGCAGTGAAGGACTTCGTTGAATACAATTATCTAAATAACCTGCTAAACACTCTCGTCATACATAATGTGAAGTTTTGACTATAGATAGACTCGTCATTTCCTTTATAAGTGGAAAGGAAAACTATGTCAATTATAAATCAAAATTGTATCGTGTTAAAGTAATCTTCTGAATAACACTAGATCACTTAAGATAACAAAACATGTAAAATACAAAGGTCAGACATAATCCACCTGAGAAATATACCCACCTATTCGGATGGAGAGAGAGAGAGAGAGAGAGAGAGAGAGAGAGAGAGAGAGATAGAGAGAGAGAGATTTTCTAAATTGGATAATCTGTGACTGTTTTTAATTATCAAACACCAAAAAAAAAAAAAAAAACTTTTAACTATCGCTCTTAATTATAGTGTTTTATTTTGATAATTTGATCTTATGTCATACTGTCATTAATTCTGTTTTATCGTTGCATTCCTCTTCCTATCCCTATCCTTGTATAGCACCTTAGAGCAGTTTGTTTGATAAAAGGCGCTAAGCCTATATAAATTTTATTATTATTATTATAGTAATGGAAAATCAAATGAACACACCCTGTTTCGTAGATAAAACAAGAATCGATGAAATGAGAGAATTTATAATTTTGAACAATATGAATACATCAATTTGCTCCCAGTTGCACTTTGAAGATCATCCGGAATTCAAAGGTTTCTTGATTCCGACTCAAACTTTTAAAATTTTCATCACATGATTTTTGAATGACAGCAGGGGCATTCAAGGTACCACACCGGTAATTATTTTCACTATATATTACTATAGAGGGTAAAAATCATTAAAAATCAGTTTACAGAATTGATGCCGAATAACGCAGTCATATATCTTGTCTGCCGACACCAGAAAAACAACTCCCTACGCAGCATTTTCGAAAATAAATTACCCGCAAACAAGACTACCCTCAAATCCACGTGTTTTTCACATGTGTGTAAACAGTCGGAGTGCACCCCAGGAAGTAGCCTCAGCTACCAACAGCAAATAGTTCCTTTGTATATACTTGGTTATTTCTACAAATTACACAAAATTTCCCAATCAGGGGTACAAAAATTAAGAGAAAAGAAGAAGATGAAATGAGAAAAATCGCGCAAGGAAAAAATATTTCTTTTAAATATATGGAACTACAATTAACAATCCTTCCGTAACCAAAAATACACCGGTTAAAGACGAGCGCGTGATCCGATTGGGGAATTAAGTGATTACCAATTAATATTTGAATGGTGTCCCTTCTATGACCTAACAGGCCAACAGTACTCTTAAAGCAATTTACACGTACTGAAATTTGGTACTTACCAGACCTATAGGTTATCAACACGCAAGTCTCGCGTGTTTCGCCTAGCTCTTGTTTCTTCAACGGACGTACTGGTCTCCCAGGTAAATTGTAGTTCGCGCCTGAGTTTTATCTCGCCTTTCTCTCACAGAATTTCTTTAAAATTCTTGGTCTTACATTTACCTAACCGTACGCATTTTCTCATTGGACACCATGCTGCAGTGTTTATCTTCTGTGTACATGCGTCTGAATGCTGAAAGGAGGAGATTCAATGTTTGATTTTTATGGTAAAATGAGAAATTTTAACTCTAGAAATGTATTATTTTTGCAAAGTTCATACCTTCTATTATGAAACAAAATTTATGAAAGTTCTGTTAAACTTGTCATTCCACGATTTTTGCGCCAATTGAGCTGTAATGTCTCTTTATATCGTAAGTTACTGTTGAATGTTCAGCCTCTCGTCATTGCTGTTATAACAATAAAACGTGAAAATGGAAACAAACCGCAAAAACAATTCTTTCAATAAAATAGACAGCTTATAAAACTAGTTCGTATGCCAAACTATATTATTTTGTTGTCAAATATCAGAAATAAGAATCTAAATCATTCACATCATTTCTGTTAGCACATATTTATTTATTTTTTATTTTTATTTTTTTTTTTTTTTTGTAAATCATGTGTCATCGTATATCAAAGCAGTCATTCTTAGAAATGACAATATCTTTTCTTTCCTTTGTGTAGACGTTAACCAACAACGTCATCAGGTTGTGATATCACTGATTATCGGACTTGGGTTGGCCATGGTGACTGCGTCGGTAGTGTTTGTGGGTGTCATGTTTTGTAAATGGTAATTATTAATAGTTATATCATCACTGTTCGTAATCTGGTCATTACTTTATCATATTTTACAATAATTGGTTGTTACATGTTATTTAAATCAAACATGTATTACGTTTTAATGACAGAATACGTGTACATGTATTTAAGAATCTACTAATATAATTGATACTCTTAATTAATCTGTAATTATAATCTTAATCAATCTAGGCGGAGACAAATACAACAGAGGTTTAAACAGGAGGAAGAACAGATGACGGGTAAAACACCGAAACATTCTATATATTGTTATATATCTATGGCAACATTAAATGAAATGGATTTTTAGTATACTGCAGTAATCCAATCAGTTTAAATTGTGACCTAAATCTGAATAAAACAGAATATTTTCAGTGTGTTTTTAACTTTACTATTATACACAACGCACACGCACATACATATGATGGTGTGGGGGGTTCAACAGTCTCGTTTAAAGTCAGCATTTCGTAAATTTAATGGTCGTTATATACATGTAACAATACAACCTATCACTGTCTCAAATGCCGTCCGATGTACATGTATTTCAATCCAATTGTTAGGCCGTTCTTGGCACACTGATTTTGACTACGGATAACTCCGATTACCTGATCAAGATATAGGGCTCACGGCGAGTGTGACTGGTCTGTCTTGGCGCTCGATGGGAAAAGACTTTTCTATTGCCACATATTGCACTCAATAATTTTAATATGTTGACGTTTTGTTTGTTATCAGCTTTTGTAGTTTGGTTGTAGTTTTAGTTTCCTTTTCTATTTAGTTTCCTTTTCTATGTAAATATCCACATTTAATTAATTAATTAAATGTGGATCATGCGTACTTAGTCATCGTTTAATTTATATATATATATATATATATATATATATATATATATATATATATACTGTACCATCAAACAAGGGAGATCATATATATTCGGAGACATAACTTCCCTATGGAATTTGCATGTACTATAACCATTAAGAAAATAACCCAAGTCACTGTTCTCAATATATTTCTCTATATTGACTTTTAATCCACCTTACAATGAAAGCTAAATGAAACAAAGTAAAGAAAATCCCTGATTGTTATTTCCGCAAAAAACCAAAACAGACAAATATTACTGTTTTTCACTCTGGGATACTTTCTTTTCATCCTTATTGTATTCAAGTGCATAATGTAAAAGTATACTGTGTTCTTCTAGTTAAACACTTTTAATGAACTGGTGTTGTTTGGCATGATGTAGTCCTTAGTCTATATATTGTGACTACATACATGTATGTTTCTTTATTGTCATTTATTTGATTTGTATTTGAATGAATGACCATTCTTATTTCTTTAGGGTGTGTTTTACTGTTAGGAAGCCATGTGACTGACAACAAACAAAAATGTTTTAAAGTTTTATTCCAAAAATACTGTTTACCAATATTCCGTTGTGGTCCTGTAAATTACACTTGTTATATAATTATACTGGAAGCACATTTAACTATTGAAGTAGAAAGCCCGTGTTCTATGTTCAAAACTGAATTAAACCATTTTCAGTCAAAATTAAGACATTAATGAATATACATGTAATACTAATGAGTGGGTGTCCTTTAAATTACTTATTAAATTACTTATGGTTTGTTTAACGTCAAGTGCATATTTTTACATGATTTCCACAAAAAATATTATTTATCACTGAGTGATTTTTATGAACATTAATAACTTGTTCGGAAGATATTAACACCAGAACATTTCTTTTGCACTTACTTTTAGCTATATGTGATTCGTTGGTTGGATTTCAAAGTCATTCGTGTTTTCTTACCAAGAGGAATTTCTTTACCAAGAGAACTATGTAGGAATATGCAGTGATATATGATAATGCAATTAGATATAGATATACATGTTTCTGCTACATTTACTCTCGTTTACAGGGTTTCAAGTAGATTTGCTCTCATTTCCTGGTAAGGAGGAAGAGCATACAGAAACGTATGATGATGTTCGAGAATCAAAAATGACCCTTCATGGCGGAAATAGTGGAACACGTGACACTGGGGAGTATAGAATAAATTCTACAGATTACAATCAACTATTTAGTGACAAGAATGCTTTGAAAAAAAACATAAATGAAGGAAACCAATACTGTTACATTGATGCACGCTTTCAGAGGGACGACATGCTACTCACATTGTCTGAGTACCCGGAAGACGAGTGTTACGTTAGTGTATCGAGGAATAACAACCGTCTGCGAAGAATTTCCAAGTCTTGTTCTGATATGAAAGCAATTTTAACAAAGCCATACATCAATATCATTAGCAGTCACAATGCTAAATCCACGACAGACAATTTAGATAGAGTTGTTCTCATAGAGCATTTATAGACTTTACATCTCATTGAAACCTGGCTCTGGGGAAATTCCTGTAAAACTAGTTTGTGAGGCACTAACGCGGAGTAATGTACACAAATGTTCCATTCCACCACCATTGATAGACTCGATTAGCATTCCTTTGTATTCATCATGCGAAACACAGCCATATTTTGTGGATGTGCCCTACATGTAATATATGATCACTTTGTATATTTTTCCTCCAATGTACATGATTGTCTTTCTTTTATCATATGATATCCCATTTTTCTTAGATATATTTAGTACTTTTACAAGATGTTCTTAGACATTTTAGGGATGGTTAATGTCGATGACTTAAACCGCTTCCTGATAAATATTTTTACTTTCAAACCATTTAAATTACTAGTGTTACACATGTATTGATGACTGTTACACATGTATTGATGACTGTTACACATGTATTGATGACACTTATGTCGGACATCCTGGAGAGGTCTTCTTGAGTGCATTTCAATTAACGGTAATGGAAATTTATTTGTTTTGACTAAATCCATCGATATGACTTGAACACCCTGGAGGAAACCGACTACAAAAAGACATAACTGCACGTGAATTTGACACCACGTAGGGAAGGAACAGGAAGGACTTTGATTACAATACCTCTTTATGGGACTGTTGACTCGAGACAATATATATTCAGATATGGACGTGTAGAACAATTCATTTCATCATGCTTCAGTGGTGTACATTAGGCTAAATATTGTAAATTACCACAGAGAAATGCAATCTTGTATGATCATCAACTTTTTGATTTTACGTGTTGTTTCGTTCAAATGTCTAAATTTTAAAAGACTGGTTCAAATGTGATATTCAGTAAGTTATGGTGCATCAAAATTGGTACTGTATATGTTTTACATTATGATCCCTGGGTCGAGGCCTCTGCTGTTGGACTGTTAGTCCCCGAGGGTCTCTACAGCTAAGTACTTTGCTACTATCTTGAAAATACGGATGTATATTTAATTGCTGTGATAAAATTTAGAAATTCATTTCAAAATTAAGGATTATCTCCATCATGCATAGCTCTGATCCTTAAACGAATTTGACTCCAGTCTTTGGCACTCTGTTTTTCGTTTTAGTTCTTACAAGTTTATAGTTGTTTCTGATTTCCAATATTTCTGCTTGAGCATCACTGAAGAGACATTTGTCGAAATGCGCATCTGGTGCATCAAAATTGGTACCGTATAAGTTTTACATTAAAGTAACAATTTGTTTGTAGCATGGAGATTGTTGTTGTTGTTCGTCCTTCGTTGTCGAAGATGACCATGACATTTAGTCTCTAGCTGAAGTGGTTCGGTGTGTCCGGAGGTAGCTGATGAGACGGTGCTGGTGGGTTTAGCCTTGCACGCTGCACGTTTCTGCTCGGCTTAAAGAGACCTACGATGTTGGTTCCTTTCGTGATGTGATGGGGCGCTAGGAGAATCTGTCCGGGGCGGTTGACTACCAGGTCTCTGTGCTGATGTTGAAGTATTTCAGTGAGATTTTCAGACTGTCTTTAAAGCGTTTCCTCTGCCCTCCAACTTTTCGTTTGCCTTCACCGAGGTCGCCATAGAGAAGTTGTTTTTGGTATGTGGTTGTCTGGCATTCGAGAGACGTGGCCTGCCCATCTCAATCGGACATTACGCATAATGGTGAAGGTACTTGGGAAGTTGGCCCGCCTCAGAACCTCCGTGTCGGGGATTTTGTCCTGCTAGTGGATGTGAAGGAGGTTTTGAAGGCATCTGAGGTAAAAGTGATTTAGCAGTTATTCGTGTCATCTGTATTGTGTCGAGGCCTCGGAACCATTAGAGGAGGGTGGTGTGGACCATTGCCCGGTAGACTTTCAACTTCGTCTCAAGTTTTATTCCTCTCCTCTACCAAACATTCTTCCGCAGTCTACCGAAGGCGCTGCTTGCCTTTGCAATTCTGTTCCTGATTTCAGTGTCGATGTGGGAGTTGCGGGAGAAGGTGCTGCCAAGGTAGGTGAAACTATCAACTGTCTTGAGAGTCTGTCCATTCACCAAAATGTGCGGTTCATGGTACTGGTTGTCTGTGGCTGGCTGGAACATCATCTCGGTCTTCTTGGTGCTTATGGTGAGACCGAAGTTGTTGTAAGCTGTGGATAAACTGTCCAACTCCGCTTGCATCTGTTGCTTATCACTGGCATTAAGGGTGTAGTCATCAGCGAAAAAAAAGTATCTGAGAACAGTCTCCTTCCCTTTCGTAACGGCCTGTAGACGCCTGAGGTTAAACAGCTTTCCATCTTTCCTGAACCTGATGATGATGACAGGATCAGTGTCTCTGAAGGCGTCGGACAGCATTGCTGAAACAATCATGCTGAACAGGGTCAGGCCAAGACACAACCCTGTTTCACCCCATATGACACCGGGAAGGCTTCGGAGGGTCCACCGTCATCCAGGACTTGGGCCATCATGTCATCACTCCTTGCAAGATTTCTAGCTCAGTGCTAAGGCCGAAGCAATCCAAGGCTACGCCGACGCACATGACTCGAAGAAGTTCTACGATGCATTGGGAGCAGTCTACGGACCACAATTCTCTGGATCCTCCTCCCTACTTAGCAGGTGTAACCCTGCTAACAGACAAGAAGCAGATCATTGAAATATGGGCCGAACACTTCGATAACGTGCTCAATCGCCCCGCAGCTATCAATGATGAAGCAATCGCACGCCTCCCACAACTGGCAATCAACCAAGAGATATCCCTTTCTCTCCTCAAACGAAGAAGTCAGCAAAGCTACCAAGCAGATGGCCAGCGGGAAAGCTCCTGGTCGAACTCATCTGCAATCAACTGACAAGTCTTTATGAAGTCATGTGGAACCAAGAGTAGATACCCCAAGAGTACCAGCCCAAAGGTAATCGTCGGTCCTTCGACAACCACTGAGGAATATCCCTCCTGTCGATGGCCGGCGTCCTCCTCAACCGCTTACTGAAACATCTAGAGCAGAGATTCCTTCTCTCGGTAAACAACGGACATAATATTTGCCGCCCGCCAACTCCAGGAAAAGTGCATGGAACAGCGTCGCGACCTCTACACGACTTTCGTAGACTTGACCAAGGCCTTCGATACAGTCAGCCGAGACTAACTCTGGAAAATCATGGAAAAGTTTGGCTGCCCAAGTACATTTATTGTTATTATCCGCCAATTCCACGATGGCATGATGGTCCAAGACCAGCTGTCATTATTTGCATTCATATTTTCATAACAATCTTTCAAAATACAGTTAATCGTGGTTTTAGTTTTCACCAGAATTTTAAAATTCTCAATTTTCTTCTAACGTAAAATGCAAAACTACCAAGTTCATAATATACCATACTATTGTTGGTTATTTTATTTATTCCTAACAATTTCAACTATTTTATAAGCATTTGTTTGAGAACTCGGTG
This sequence comes from Ostrea edulis, assembly GCF_947568905.1. Taxonomy (NCBI): domain Eukaryota; kingdom Metazoa; phylum Mollusca; class Bivalvia; order Ostreida; family Ostreidae; genus Ostrea; species Ostrea edulis. Next base: position 78,447,421 of record NC_079169.1, read on the forward strand.
TGTTAAATTATTTGGCTATTAAAAAACCCAAAACAAGACAAAAAGCCAGAATAATAATAAAAATTAAATTAAAAAATACACTTGGTGTAGTCATGAGTGTATCTTTGATGTTTATTAATGTTTATTTATGAAAATATGGTTTACATGTTTTTACGGATTTTATGTAACATCTCAGAACGACGTGAACTTGGGTAGACGAGATTCAAAATGACAATTATGCTACATGTCCTCGCGCTTGCATTCGAATCGACGCCATTTTGACAAAACTTTTTAAGTTCCATTGGTATTGTTTGATTTTTCATTAGTTTTCGATATTTTCCTTGTAAACGTGTTACCTATAGGGAGAGCTCCGTTGTCATGGCCCAAAAGGGACTTCGCCCTCTAATATTGTGAATATCGTTTATAAATACAGGGTGATCCAAAACATATGTTACACTTTTAAACTGTTAAAAAAATTTAATACCTTAAGTTACAATTATGAAATTTACAACATATAACAAAAATGATTTTATTTTTTTTTCAATGCATACATTTGTCACAGCTTCGGACCTTATTAATCACCAAAAACTTTCTTCGGAATAACATATGTCATTTTACAACATATGTTCCAAATGACGTCCCTTTGTCTTTAACATTATTTGAACACGATTTCTGAAGTTTTTACCACAACTTTACATGTATCAACAGAGATTGATCTTATTTCTCGTGAAATTGCTGTTTTAAGTCTTCTGTTGTTTGTGGGGAAGGAGATTACACTCTGTCTTTTAGATAACCCCACAAGAAGAATCAAGGGGGTTCAGATCGGTAGCCAAACATTTGCGGTACGATAAGAAATGTATTGATCACCAAACGTGTTGTCAAGCCACTGAAGAACACAATCTGCAGTGTGTGGCGTAGCACCGTCCTGTTGAAACTACACATTATCGAAATTTACAACTTTTCGTCTAAGAGCTGGTAGAAATTTTGATTTCATTAACTTTAAGTATCGTTCAGAATTTACCGTCACTGCATCGCCTTCGGTGTCTTCGAAGAAAAAAGGGCCAATTATTCCGCTTGAATTTAATGCAGCCCATACAGTAACTTTCTCACAGTTAAGAGGTTTTTCCACATAAAAATTGGGTTTCGCCGAACCCCAGAATCTAAAATTCTGTTTATTGACAACATTATTAAGATAGAAGTGGGCCTCATCGGAAAACCATGTGGCATCTGTACATGTAACTTGCAACAAAGCAATGATATCATGTTCAACTTAAATTTTCGTCTTCCACCTTTGGAAAATAAATATCATAAAGGTAAACATTTTAGGATTGGTTGGTTTTGTTGAATATGTAAGATATTCTGTTAATCGAAAAATTTAAATACATGTAACATTCAAACCAAATTGGAGAATGGAAGTCAGAGGCACAAGACAACAAATACAAGGATCAACTCTACAAAGATTGCAGGACTGTGCCGCACCCGAGCAAGATTCATTAAAGTTTGAAATTACACATGTATCTATTACTTACATTATAATTCTGTCCATTACTTATGGTAATGTACTCGACAACATGAAAGTGGCAAGAAACAGGTAATTCACTGGATGTTGGGATATTATAGACTGGTTAGTATTTTAGGTAATTCACTGGATGTTGGGATATTATAGACTGGTAAGTATTTTAGATACATGTAGTTCACTGGATGTTGGGATATTATAGACTGGTAAGTATTTTAGATAGTTCACTGGATGTTGGGATGACATAGACTGGTAAGTATTTTAGATAGTTCGCTGGATGTTGGATTGGTATAGACTGGTCAGTATTTTAGATAGTTCACTAGTTGTTGAGATATTATAGACTGATCAGTATTTTAGGTAGTCCACTGGATGTTGGGATGGTATAGACTGGTCAGTATTTTAGATAGTCCACTGGATGTTGGGATGGTATAGACTGGTCAGTATTTTAGATAGTTCACTGAATGTTGGGATGACATAGACTGGTAAGTATTTTAGATACATGTAGTTCACTGGATGTTGGGATATTATAAACTGGTCAGTATTTTAGATAATTCATTGGATGTTGGGATGGTATAGACTGGTCAATATTTTAGATAGTTCACTGGATGTTGGGATGGTATAGACTTGTCAGTATTTTAGATAGTTCACTAGATGTTGAGATATTATAGACTGATCAGTATTTTAGGTAGTCCACTGGATGTTGGGATGGTATAGACTGGTCAGTATTTTAGATAGTTCGCTGGATGTTGGGATGGTATAGACTGGTCAGTATTTTAGATAGTTCACTGGATGTTGGGATATTATAGACTGGTCAGTATTTTAGATACTCCACTGGATGTTGGGATGGTATAGACTGGTCAGTATTTTAGATAATTCATTGGATGTTGGGATGGTATAGACTGATAAGTATTTTAGATAGTTCACTGGATGTTGGGATGGTATAGGCTGATAAGTATTTTAGATAGTTCACTGGATGTTGGGATGGTATAGACTGATAAGTATTCTAGATTGTTCACTGAATGTTGGGATGGTATAGACTGGTCAGTATTTTAGATAGTTCACTGAATGTTGGGATATTATAGACTGATCAGTATTTTAGGTAGTCCACTGGATGTTGGGATGGTATAGACTGGTCAGTATTTTAGGTAGTCCACTGGATGTTGGGATGGTATAGACTGGTCAGTATTTTAGATAGTTCACTGAATGTTGGGATGGTATAGACTGGTCAGTATTTTAGATAGTTGACTGGATGTTGTGAAATTATAGACTGGTCAGTGTTTTAGATAGTTCACTGGATGTTTGGATGGTATAGACTGGTCAGTATTTTAGATAGTTCACTGGATGTTTGGATGGTATAGACTGATAAGTATTTTAGATAGTTCACTGGATGTTGGGATGGTATAGACTGATAAGTATTTTAGATAGTCCACTGGATGTTGGGATGGTATAGACTGATAAGTATTTTAGATAGTTCACTGGATGTTGGGATGGTATAGGCTAATAAGTATTTTAGATAGTTCACTGGATGTTTGGATGGTATAGACTGGTCAGTAGTTTAGGTAATTCACTGGATGTTGGGATGGTATAGACTGATAAGTATTTTAGGTAGTCCATTGGATGTTTGGATGGTATAGACTGGTCAGTATTTTAGATAGTTCACTGGATGTTGGGATATTATAGACTGGTCAGTATTTTAGATAGTTCACTGAATGTTGGGATGGTATAGACTGGTCAGTATTTTAGGTAGTCCATTGGATGTTGGGATGGTATAGACTGGTCAGTATTTTAGATAGTTCACTGGATGTTGGGATATTATAGACTGGTCAGTATTTTAGATACATGTAGTTCACTGGATGTTGGGATATTATAGACTGGTCAGTATTTTAGATAATTCATTGGATGTTGGATTGGTATAGACTGGTCAGTATTTTAGATAGTTCACTAGATGTTGCGATATTATAGACTGGTCAGTATTTTAGATAGTTCACTGGATGCTGGGATGGTATAGACTGGTCAGTATTTTAGATAGTCCACTGGATGTTTGGATGGTATAGACTGATAAGTATTTTAGATAGTTCACTGGATGTTTGGATGGTATAGACTGATAAGTATTTTAGATAGTCCACTGGATGTTGGGATGGTATAGGCTGATAAGTATTTTAGATAGTTCACTGGATGTTGGGATGGTATAGACTGGTCAGTAGTTTAGGTAGTTCACTGGATGTTGGGATGGTATAGACTGGTCAGTATTTTAGATAGTTCACTGGATGTTGGGATGGTATAGACTGGTCAGTCTGGTCAGTATTTTAGGTAGTTCACTGGATGTTGGGTTATTATAGACTGGTCAGTATTTTAGATAATTCATTGGATGTTGGATTGGTATAGACTGGTCAGTATTTTAGATAGTTCACTGGATGTTGGGATATTATAGACTGGTCAGTATTTTAGATAGTTCACTGAATGTTGGGATGGTATAGACTGGTCAGTATTTTAGATAGTTCACTAGATGTTGAGATATTACAAACTGATCAGTATTTTAGGTAATTCATTGGATGTTGATATATTATTGACCTGTCAGTATTTTAGGTAGTTCACTGGATGTTGGGATGGTATAGACTGGTCAGTATTTTAGATAGTCCACTGGATGTTGGGATATTATAGACTGGTCAGTATTTTAGATAGTTCACTGGATGTTGGGATGGTATAGACTGGTCAGTATTTTAGATAGTTCACTGGATGTTGGGATGGTATAGACTGGTCAGTATTTTAGATAGTTCACTGGATGTTGGGATGGTATAGACTGGTCAGTATTTTAGATAGTTCACTGGATGTTGGGATATTATAGACTGGTAAGTATTTTAGATACATGTAGTTCACTGGATGTTGGGATGGCATAGACTGGTCAGTATTGTAGATAGTTCACTGGATGTTGGGATGGTATAGGCTGATAAGTATTTTAGATAGTTCACTGGATGTTGGGATATTATAGACTGGTCAGTATTTTAGATAGTCTACTGGATGTTGGGATGGTATAGGCTGGTCAGTATTTTAGGTATTGTTTCTAAGACTTTACAGGAAGCCATTTATTCGCAACTTGAAAAATTATTAAGAGAAAACAGAATGTGATTTGAGTTCCAATCTTGTTTTAGAGGAGAATTTTCTACTGAAGAATGTTTGATAAACTTGATTTGGTTTTATAAGAGGTAATACAGCAATTGATGTTGATACTGGAATGCTTATTATATAAGATGAAATTACAAAAGGCATTTGACATTGTTTACCATGGTATTTTATGCCCCAAAAAATCCAACTTGAATGTATTGGTATAAAAAACATACCAAATGATTTAAATATCTTATCTATCAAATAGAAAAGTTTGTAAGATTAGAAAATATTATATCAGACCCTGGTTTTGTTGAATGTGGACTACCGCAAGCCTGGGCCCTGGTGTTCAAAAGTGTCTTAGGACTGAGACATGTCTTAGAATGATCTTTGGACATCCTTAAGTCATAAGACATATTTTCGATTGAGTTCTAAGTTAGGATTCGGACTCAATCTAAGGACGTCAAGCAACATGTCTTAGGATGGTCTTAAGATTGGCACAAAACGTATGATAATGTATCGATAAATATTCCGGATAAATGTTTGGCGGGCTTATTTTTTAACCATTGTCCATTATTTGTCCTTGATAGAACAATTTGCATGTACATTCCAGTCATGTAAATGATAGAAAGGGGCCAAATAATTATCATCAACAATATTGGTATATTCATTTTAATCTATTTATTTTAGCTGAAAGCATTGTTTGCCTTACATCTCAATTCACATTGTAAAGCAAAAATTGTCTTAATATTTTCACCTCGACCATCATATAATAATTGATAATTTTTATAACGCTATGCACTTGAAGTTAATGGATTTTTTTTAATTTTGTAAATGTATTTCATCGTTTAATATGATTGATATAAATGTTCGTTATTTCCCGGAATTAAATTAATTTTTTCCTCTTTCTATAGTATGTATTGAACTTAAAGTGATTTCAAAAGAATGGGACAAATCTTAGATGGTCTTAGGATTGTTGCAAGATTATCACATTTATTTTTTTTTTCTACATATTTTCAAAGTAGTTGTGAAATATAGTAGATGTGTGAAGTGCTGAACTGAAGGATACATATAGTGAATCAACCCCCCACCCCACCCCCACCCCTCGTAAGATTTAGGATTTTGATGTTTGGGCAGAAGTGCCCCAAGTCCATTTTGTTTCTTGCTTGTCAAGAATTCTATTGACAATACAGCCTTCATCGGTGTGCTTTATAAACGATTCTTATTTCAAATGTGATAAACTTTATTACTTGCACGCACCGTTGGAAAATCAAAAGAAATACTCTATCTGATTATTCGTATGCAAAATAAATTCAAGTTCACAATGATAGATAAAAAAGTAAAGATCGAGGAATTAACGAGGTTAAATTGATATTATCGACTTCCAAAAGCCGATATTTCTTTACAATCACCGATCATCATTATCAGATGCGCTTCCAAGAGTCTTTAAACCCCTTTAAATAAGAATTGGCAAGCTTCTGGAAGTTACCTCGGCAAGCTTCTGGAAGTTAACATCATGGCCATACGGGAGATCACGCTTCTCGGTTTTCTGAAATTCGGATTAGTTTTCAGTACTTTAACAATTCAGCAGCTGCACTTAGTTGATAGACAGTGCGGAAAGCGTATAATAAACCACGATTTCTCGGGAAATAACATTGATGTAAAATCAAAGGTAGGTGTCGGGATAAAGCATTGTTGTTTACCTGTATCCTGGGGTATGGACACGATCTGAGCGGAAAGTTTTCAAATTTTATTTTTCCATTTTTAATGTTTAGAATGCTTAACTAAGATATTTCTAGTGGTCAGCAAATATTTGAATGTCAGTTGTCAAGGTATATGGGAGATACAGAGGTCATAATTCTTTGCTCGCGCCATGTTTTTGTTTACATAGGTTAAATATAATAGTAAATGTTTGTTTAAAGCAGATTTTTCAATTTACAAGTGAATTCTGATCACACTTAAATATTTTTGCTATTTTCTATTGAGCAATCTATATGTACATGTAAACAAAAACATGACACGAGCCTTGTTTACAAAGTATTGTATATAGTGCCGTATCTCACTTGTAACTCAAAAACTGATATTCAAATTTTGGCTTACCATTAGAAATACTTTGGTTAAGCATTTTAAAAACAATAAAAATGGAAAAATAAAATTTTCAGCTCAACCGTGTCCATGTCCCTTTAAGACGCTTTCGCATAAAATCTCCTTATCCATGTTCAAGACTATAAATTTTGAAATAATTTCACCAACATCAATAATTGTTTACAAAAATATATGGGAAAATGACCACCAGTGGATTATATATTTGAACGTACGTTTAACCTCTGGGACGGTTAGATATTCATCCGACTATGCGTTGGTGTCGGTTTTGTAAACAAAATCTGTTTTCTATTCACATCGCAATCCGTCAAATCATTTTAAAATGCTATATTTCCAACATTCACCTGATTTCAATAAACCTTTAAATGAATAAAGACGAGAGGAAAATGCACTTTGATTCTGTACATGGATTTGAATGGCATGGTTGTTGTTATGATTGATTGATTGAATATTGTTTAATGTCCCTCTCGAGAATATTTCACTCATATGGAGACGTCACCACTGCCGGTGAAGGGCTGCAAAATTTAGGCCTATGCTCGGCGCTTACGGCCATTGAGCAGGGAGGGGTCTTTATCGTGCCACACCTGCTGCGACACGGGGCCTCGATTTTTGCGGTCTCATCCGAAGGACCGCCCTATTTAGTCGTCTCTTACGACAAGCAAGGGGTACTGAGGACCTATTCTAACCCGGATCCCCACGGGATGTTGTTGTTATGAAAAGTGTCTAATCATTTTGGGATATCCCTCTGTACCTGTGCTGACGGTATTTGTCCATTTTAAATGAGAATTGGTATAAATGATTTCTTGAGTTTTCTTTAAAGAAGGAATTTATTATTTTTTCGTTGGATGGAGGTATACCACGAAATAAAAAAGAAGACGGAAATCTGCATTAGCGTAGCGCATGATGCGCAGTTTCCCGGTTTTTTGTTGCGTTGTTGTTTTTTTCGTGGTATACCGAAAAAATAATTAATTTATTACTTATCTTTTAAATATTTTAAAACATTAAATTTGAATAATAAAATATGATATGGTTTGAGGTGAATTAACGATTTACTCTTGGATTACATTATATGTCATTTCGAGATGGGCGAAGTAATTTGTGACAAGACGAAGTATTGGTTGGGAACATGCTGATTATACGTTACCGAAAATAAAATAACCTTTCACGGGTATTTTAAAACTGGGATATATTTCTGACCTTTACTTGCCCGTTGTTGTCTTTTAACCGTCTCTGTTTTCTGACACTCAGTGATATACAGTAGATTTTCTCTATATTCCTGACCGTTACTTGCCCGTTGTTGTCTTTTAACCGTCTCTGTTTTCTGACACTCAGTGATATACAGTAGATTTTCTCACCTTCAATTCAAGCCTCATTCACATTTGTATTCACATATTTTCTCCTGTTATCTTGGACCATATATACTAGTTTATTTTTGGAACAAAACATATATTTTGTACATCAAGGTAATGCACTTATTGGATATGCTAGGTTTTTCATGATAATATTTTTTCTCTCACTCTGCAGACTGATTGTGCCGCTCGTTGTTTGACGACGCCACAGTGCAACACGATAATGTACAACATAAAACTTGAGCGTGGAGAGGAAAGCATATGTTCCTTAATCACCGCCTCCTCTACAGAGAACCCGTATGTAATGGTGGATGACCCGTCCATGTGTTTCATGGTTACTGAAGGAACTTCAGTGGTAATATCGTCTCAAGAGATAACGACTTCAGCATTAACAGCACAAGTTACAACTACCACAACAATATCTACGACAACACCGACTTCAACATCATCATCAGCACCGACTTCAACATCATCATCAGCACCGACTTCAACATCATCATCAGCACCGACTTCAACATCATCTTCATCATCATCGTCGTCGTCATCACCGACTTCAACATCATCATCACCTGTGTTGTCAACAACGACTACTGCTTCAACAACAGAAACAACATCTTCCTTTGCTGGGGTATGTTACGATATTTAAATAACATCTTCCTTTGCTGGGGTATGTTATACGATATTTAAACAACATCTTCCTTTGCTGGGGTATGTTACGATATTCAAACATCTTCCTTTCCTGGGGGTATGTTAAGATATTTAAACAACATCTTCCTTTGCTGGAGTATGTTACGATATTTAAACAACATATTCCTTTGCTGGGGTATGTTACGATATTTAAACAACATCTTCCTTTGCTGGGGTATGTTACGATATTTAAATAACATCTTCCTTTACTGGAGTATGTTACGATATTTAAATAACATCTTCTTTTGCTGGGGTATGTTACGATATTTAAACAACATCCTCCTTTTTGGGGGTATGTTACGATATTTAAATAATATCTTCCTTTGCTGGGGTATGTTACGATATTCAGACATCTTCCTTTCCTGGGGGTACGTTAAGATATTTAAACAACATCTTCCTTTGCTGGAGTATGTTACGATATTTAAACAACATCCTCCTTTTTGGGGGTATGTTACGATATTTAAATAACATCTTCCTTTGCTGGGGTATGTTACGATATTTAAACAACATCGATTCAATTACTCGATACCTGAATATTCATTAGGGGCTCATGATTTGAACACACTGAAATCAACGCATTTTTACATAAGAATTCGACAATCTATGTGTTTACATATATGCATGCAAGGTGAAGAGAACGAACAGTGATCAATTTCATAACTCCTATAAGCAATACAAAATAGATAGTTGGGCAAATACGGACCCCTGGACACACCAGAGGTGGGATCAGGTACCTAGGAGGAGTAAGTATCCCTGTTGACCGGTCACACCCGCTGTGAGCCCTATATCCTGATCAGGTAAACCTGGTTATACGTAGTTAAAATCAGTGTGCCAAGAACGGCCTAACAATTGGTATGAAACACGTCAGACGGCATTTGACTCAATGCGAGGTTGTACTGACGAAGTAGATCGTTATAACGACCATAGAATTTGCGAAATGCTGACTTCAATCGAGACTGTTGAAATCCCTGTACCATCAACTTGTTTCTCAGTAGCTTACCTCGATTTAAAAACTGACTATACGCAGAACAAGCTCTTGCATATCGAATCAGTTGAGATATATAAACACCATATGCAGGTGATAATGGAATATTGTTACATAAATATGGGAAGTTGACGATGAAGAAGCTGAAATCATTCCGTTTGTCATACAGTTGAGTTGTCAATTTGCCGTTAATGTCTACTTTCAATAATGTAATTCTTTGAAGAATACTTTGATAAAAGAGTCATCCTAAAATGTTTTCATCATGTCTGCATTACTGGGGATCTGCCATAGTCCCAAGGCCATGATTGGAACACACCATTGCAGAAAATCTTCACTAAACGTGTCTATAAAATTTTCATGCAATGCTTGGTTTTTCTAGTAGAGTAGTTTTTAAGATGAAAACTTTTAATCATCTTTCTTTGAAAGGAGTTATGACTCTTCATTTGAACAAACATATGCCCCCTCCACCCAAGACATCTTCGCTAGCCAAGGGTTTTCGGTCCACTCCGCTCCCCATGAGGAGCGGAGTGGACCGAAAACCCTTGGCTAGCGAAGATGCACCCAAGAATGCTTCGTGGCTAGTTTGATTGAAATCGGTCACGTGATTCTTAAGAAGCTGTGAAATGTTAAAATAGCGCAGAATTTCTCTCCAAGAAAACTGGCTCTTAAGGTTGAATTTTCACAAAGGAAATTCTACTCTAGAATCAGTTTCCAGGCGAACACTTGTAAGAGGAAATTTTGCTTTATATGAAAGTGGTTATAAAAGCTGAAAACTAATTTTATACTCATGCAAGGTATATGTGTATTCCCGATTTACAACCCACATTGGTCATTATTTGTAGCCGTTTGGAGTACTGTTTTTGTCAGTATAGATACAAATAAGTTTCATTTAGGTGGTTTGTGAATAATTGTAGTAATTTAATTTGAAGATGTGGAAAATGATTCTATTAAAGTCATCCAATGGACCAGGAAATATGATGGATTTCGCAAATTTGAAATATGACGTATTTCTATAGTTGTTATAACGATTTAACTTACAAATGCAACCTGCCATTAGGTCGCATTCTGTCTGACGTGTTTTATATCAATTGTTATACCGTTCTTTACATATTGATTTGGACTACAGATTACTCCATTTACCTGATCAAGATATACATGTAGGGTTCACATCGGATGTGACCGGTCAACATGGATGCTTACTCCTCCTAGGCATCTGACCCACATCTGGTATATCCAGGGGTCCGTATTTGCCCTATTCTTAATTCTGCATTCTTTATAGGGATTGTGAGATCACTGTTCTTATTTTCACTTTTTCAATTTACAATATTTACCCTCATTCAAATGCCGATTCTATCTATCTATCTATATCTATATATATATATATATATATATATATATATATATATATATACAGATATATACGTTATCGGCAAACTAACGATTCAACTTTATGACAAACGGGATGAATTCACAACTCCATCTTAAACTTCCCATATTTATGTAGCGATATTCCATTATCACCTGCAAATGGTGTGTATTTCGCTTAGCGGATTCGATACACGACCTAATTTGCAAAAAGAACCTGTCATTAGCTCGAATGCTAACCGACATGTTTCATATCAATTTTTATGTCGTTCTTCAGATACTGATTTTGACTACGGATTACTCCATTTATCTGATACATGTAAATAGGGCTGACGACGAGTGTGACCGGTCAACATGGATTAGGGAATGGGTATGCTTACTTCTATTAGACACCTGGTCCCAGCTCTGGTGTGTCCAGGGGTCCTTGCCTGCCCTTCATTCAATTTTGTATTCTTTATAGAATTTATGAAATTGATCACTGTTTGTTATCTTCACTTTTTCATTGTATACTTGCTTGTTATACATAAAGCGGTTCATTGATCAATACATTTAGTTTAACAGTGAATCTCATAACAGTCTTTGTAAGGCGGTAGCTCTTGAAAAAGGTAATTTTCTTTAACTTCTATTCATAAGAATAATGAAATATTTTCATTGTGATTGTGAAGATTTAAATTGATCAAGTTGACTTTTCACTACCGTTACGTACATGTACGAGGGTCATTAAAACAAATGCGTAAATTTTTCCTATAACTTTTAACTGAACGTCATATCATATCCAAAATTGGTCGACATAAGCAGACAATAAATCATTTTAATTATACTGGAAATAATTAAGACATTTTACAATATATCAGAAAATATTTCAAAAATTAAAACCGAAAGATGAGTTCACAGCGCATGGTAAAATTTTGTTATTTACAAAAATTCATCATATAATGTTAAATGTCCAATCTCTCAAAAATGGCAATAAAACAGAATGAAATTTATACTTTCTAGTAGAGAATTATTGCATCATTTTACAAGCGACTTTTTGACGTAATCTGTCAAGGCGTTTAATGGAAATCGATTAAAGAAAGCAGGAAGTTCTCTTTCGTGAAGTTAAGAAACAACGTGTGGGAAATCACGGAGCAGCGAATGGCCATAAAATTTTGTGTCACACTCCAGAAATCTCCAACAGAAACTGTTAAAATGCTGGAAGAAGCGGATAATTTATCAAAAGTGGAGTTTTATTTTACTGTATAAATGGCATGAACATATTCACACCTGACGACCTATGAAAGGTTGTGAATTGTAAATGTGAGCAACAGCATGCGAATGAATATTTCATGAATAGTGTTCTAGTTGCAATTAATAATATAGTCCCGTCCAATTTAATACTGATATTTGATATGAAAGGGGTATATGTTTACAATTGAAATTGCATGGGAAAGAGTTTAGTAATGCAGAGGTCTAATATCTTATATTATTTCTCATGTTCTTTAGACATTTATTCACACCTAGGCCCACATATAGAAGCTTATAATTACTATATATAAAGTTAATGACTTATGTCATTCTTTGGCTTGTAAGTATATTTTTAAGAATCATGAAAAACAACACTCTTTAAGATACAATTTTCTGTTTTACTACTATATTCATGGGATAAAAATCCCCACCCTGTGTTTTTTGGGGGATATTTATTCCCATTCATGCTCAAATAGGATATTTACTCCCATTTCATGTTCATTATGGCACATTTTCTCCTATGGAACATTGTATCCCATATTAAGTTTAAAAATGGGAGTTAAAACCCTATGGGAGAAAGTGGATTTTTTTTCTCCTATGGGATTTTTGGTAGGAGCACCGATGGGAGTGAAAGTCCCACCAAAATCCCATGGGATTGTTTTTTATTTCAGGTGAAATATCTTAAAAACTACAATAGTTACATGTGTAAATTGTGGTGCATGTCTTGTGAACATAAAATTCCATCTTTTTTTGTAAAGGGTTTATTTGTATCCTTGATAAAAGGGTTGGCGAAACTCCGGACTTTTGTCGTGTCCAGAGTTAAATGTAGCACTGTTACTGTCAAGTTAATGGACTTTCTAAATTCAAAATTTTTAAAAATATTGACTTTCTAATTCATTAAGTACCAAGATGTACAGCAAAAATCTACGACAATAAATTATTATTACAGAAAAATAGAGATTTCGCTTTCAAACAATAATCATAAGTATACGTAACTTGGGCTATGGTATTTTTGCTAAATAAGAAGCGTCGATCATCGGCAACATTGTAGTCAACTTCACTTTTATTTTCAGACGATCATCGACATGATAAACAACGTCAACAACTTGTGTAACGCCAACTCTCAGCATGACATTGCCGTGGTTACCACCAACGGAGTGCATCTGTATGACACTGCAGACTCTCTCACTACAGGGGCGTGCAGGAACATGACCGTAAGCGACTTGTTTCAAGGATTCGCCAACCTCCCTGACGTAAACACATGGAGTGCTCTGATGACGTACAACAATGATAATTTTGACCTGTTTACAAGTATGTATATTTGATATTTTTCTTACAATTCCTTGATTTGCCAAATAAGCATACCGGTATATTTGTGCATGTTTTAATTACATTGTTATCATAAACTAGACCCATCATTTTAGTGTAGGAAACGTTTACGGCTCTCATGATGAGGTAATAAACCTGTAAAATCTTTCATTTAAGGACGTTTAATGTAAATATGTCCCTGTCTTCTAGAATTGTGTTACAGCTAGTGCACCAACACTTAAACCACTTACATAATTCTGAACTTAGTGACATCACAATTTACAGGAGACATGCATAAATTTTCGCAAGCTTTTAGTCTCTTACGTAAAATTTAAAACCAAACCTTACCGAAATACAAAGGTTCTGGCAAACAGTTGTGGTAAATTTGCTGCAAGTTTGCAGCAAACCTCTGGCAAATGTCTGCTGCAAGTTTGTTGCAAATTCATAATTGCCATACAAATGATCTTTGTGGCAAACAGTTCTGGTAAGTTTGCGGCAAACAGTTCTGGAATTTGCGGCAAACAATTTTGGCAAACATTTCTGGCATACATATTGAAAGAAATCTGGTTCTGGCGAATGTTCGCAGCAAACAATATTATGCCTCGTTCACACGAAGAATTTAATTCGCATTAAACGTAAGTTAATGCGAATTAAATCTGAACTGCGTTCACACGGAGATTTTAATGCGCATTAGTTTACTTCGAATTTCGCATTAACTCCGTGTGAACGCCAAGCGAAGCTAATTCGCATTAAATGTACACGCATGCGTAATGGCAAATTTGGGTTACATGCATCATACCCATGGTCAGCTATATATATTAATGTCAGTTTTGTACGAAAAACTAATCAAAATGATAATAATCACTAAATATTTACATTTGCCAATGCACTTCCTTATATGACAGTACTAATGAAATTGATGTTCAATTTCGTGTGACCAAACTTCCACCAGAGTTCGTTTGCTCACAAACCAAACTCTTCCACTTAGGCATTATGGGATAGCGATTTCGTAGGCCGCGTATACTGTGACGTCACTGTAGAATGACGAAAAAACATAACGTCAAACGTAAACAACTTTCAAAACAAGAACGTAAACATCAAGTTCATTACTTTACACAATAATTTGAACAGAGTCTCCCTACTTTTTGATGATCTTTTGATCATTTTATGTTTAAAATAAAATCCATACTTTTATATTAATGCTCTTAATATCAATATCTTCAAACTTTTAACTGCGAACTACTTCTTTAGTGTTATTTGCCTGCGTGATAATCGCGGACTCACAATATACAAATCTGTATATTGTGCTGCGTCACATAGGAGAGGTCTATTCGTAGGTGACGTAATGAGGCCTCGACGGGGAGTTTGTTCGTGTGACATGAAATTGGTCATGTGATCAGTTTGTTCTTGCGTATGAATACAATCACCGCTTCAAAAGTCAGTTCCTGTATTTTCACCTGGCTTCTTGCTTATGCAATGCAGTGGGGGATTTAGACCCCCCCCCCCTCTCGCCACAAATTTAAATAATAGAAATAGTGTGAGTAAAATTCCAGATTAGTAAAATTCCAGATCGGCACCCAAAATGGCTGAGCATTTTGGCTAATACTTGACTTTCACACACACCCTTTCGTAAACCCTGGATCCGCCACTGCAATGACATCATAACAGAAATAAACGCAGCAGGATATTTATACAGTTTATTTTGTAAAAAATAAGAATTTCATCAATTTATAAAAGAGAAACATTAAACATATATCCTTCTGTTGTTTCATTTATACAGTTTTAAATACCGTCTGCAACTTCTGCATGGTGAATTTATAAAATAAAGTTCTATGATATTGGAAGCGAAAACATGTAGTTATAAGACCACATGTATTTACTTCATAATGATAAGTTAACCTGTTGTTTCCTGGCAACTTCCATCACGGCTATGACTCGGCATGATTATAAGCGAGGCTGGTTTCGAGGCTCGAAAAATTACATGTTCGTGTCAGGGTACCGGTGCGAGTCTTCTGACATTAAAATCCTACAACAGAAATCTCTCAAGTGAACAAAAACTCCGTCAGTTCATTTTTATTTTATTTTACACAAACTGAAGGTAAATAAAAGACGCAACCTACCTGCACTTGGTCTAAATCTGTCCTACTGTCTTGAATCGTCTCCTGCATGGCTACAACCGCGAGTCCTAACGATGAACATACCGTTGTTTCTTTCCAAAAACCTGACTAAGAGCTCAACGTTAACTTGACCCATCATATCCACCATCAATTCTCTCAGATCCGTTGAATTTCTGTCGAAATCTGTGATCAACAATTGCGTTTTCAACTTAGTAAACTAGACCCACGCCAGTTTCTCCATCGCTGATCGCGACCAAATCACACCACGGATGTAGTTTACTCCGCTCTTCTTGTCATTTCAGTTAACTTTACCCTCAAAATTACCTTTATTTTTACACATGTTTCGTCTTTTTTTAACATTTTCAATTAAATATCTATATCTTATATTCTCTTTGATATTGTTCCTAATTTTTTATTCGATAAAACTCTTACGAACTATATTTTATGTTCTACGATCGTTATTTTGGTCATCTGCTACATAATCATGGAAGCTCGGTAAGAACACAAATCAAAATAGAAAATATAAGAAATAAAATATCATTTTTTAATGTTATTGGGATATGACATGAAGTTGGTACGTGATCAAATCTACTATAACGCCCTTCATTCAAAAATGATAGCTTATTTCTTAAAAACATGTACAAACAGCATGTCATTAGATAATGTCAGACATAAGTCTGTGCTCTGCATAGGCATACTGAGTAATACATGTGGAAGCATGAAACTTTCACTAAATTCTTTAGTCGATCAAGCTGAAACGTTGTAGTGTTTACTTTTAAGTTTTCGGTGATCCCTAAAGGGAGTTAATGGCCCTGAAAGTTTACGATTTTTACGGGAAAATTCAAAACTCCTAAAATATAAGTCATAGAAAGACGGAACCAACTGGAATGGAATACTTGACCTTTGACATTGAACCTCAGGTCAAAGTCATCTGGAAACTTTGAAAATAAGCACTTTTCATACAGTCTAAAGCATAGAAAGTACAGAAAAAGTGTTGTATGCACAAGTAGTCACAAACCAACTTATTCCAATGCATTGCATTACGACTCTGAACTTTGACCTATCTTCAATTTACAGCGACTTGCGTAAAAACCATTGTTATCACATCAGTATGGAAACCGTAAATTGTACGAACACGAAATGTTCACTAAACTTATTGCGTGAGCAATTGTAAAAAAATTACTTCCTGTTTTTGATGGTTTCTCGATCCGTAACGGGAATTAATGCCCTTGAAAGTTTTCGATTTCGCGTAGAAATTTACAACTCCTAAAGTATTTGTCCTAGGAAGACAGGACCAACTGAAGTTACATCCCTGACTTTTGACCTTGTAAATTAGGTCAAGGTCAAAGGTCAAGGTCATCTAAAAACTTTGAAAATAAGCACTTTTCATACCGTCTAAAGCATATAAAGTACAGCTAAGGTATAATATGCACAAGTAGTCAAGAACCAACTTAAGTCAACGCATTGCATTACGACTCTGAACTTTGACCTTTCTTCGATTTACAGCGACTTGCGTCAAAACCATTGTTATCACTACAGTATGAAAACCGTAAATGGTACGAACACGAAATGTTCACTAAACTTATTGCCTGATCAATTGTAAAAGATGACTCCCTGTTTTTGATGGTTTCTCGATCCGTAACGGGAATTAATGCCCTTGAAAGTTTTCGATTTCGCGTAGAAATTTACAACTCCTAAAGTATTTGTCGTAGGAAGACAGGACCAACTGAAGTGACATTCCTGACCTTTGACTTTGAAAATTAGGTCAAGGTTCGTAAGATATGTCCGATTTCCATTTTTCAAAAAATCATCTTGTCCGGGGGTAATCTCAAAAACGACTAAAGAGGAACAAATGAAACTTTCAGGTATTATAGATCTCTCGATTGTATAGTGCATGCACATTAATTTGTTTTTCGTTATCACTTCCGGTCGTAACCGGAAGTGATTGAAAGAATCACTAATTTCAAACTTTTTCTTTGAAATTGAAACCTACACTAGTTTATTAAGTCTCTTTCAAAGTATTCAAAGAATGTTGACCCCGTCGGTAGTCAAAACAGCTGCTTCCGGTTTCTCGATAAAATACTCTTATACCTTTCATCTTTGCGCCCCCCATAAATCGCGTTTATATTTCAAGTGTTTGATATGATTTTCAAATGTCTTAAGAACAGTATCAACATCTAGAGTTCAGATAATTTTATTTTTCAAAATTCACTTCCGGTCGGTAGTAAGCCACTACTTTTTCTTTCTTTAGTCTGCTTCTTTATCTTGAGAACTCTTTCAAATAGAGACGTGAAACTTTCATTGAATATAGACAATAGAGAGTCGCTGTGGTTTATGGAAAAACACATCTGAATATTACTTCCGGCCGTCACCGGAAGTTACGAGAAATGGATGAAAACTTCATTAGCACACCTCTCATGTCTTGAAAAGGCACATTCTCTGATATATTTGAATGATTCTCGTAAGAACAGAAAGCTGTGTACCGGAAGTGTTCTAACGGAAGACCTACTCATTACTAGTAATGAGTGTCTAGTTATTATTATTATCATTATTTTCCCTTTCGTCTCCGAGACGGTTGGATGGATTTTCATGAAACTTTCACAGATTATGGAGAACGATGGTACCTCGAGGCAATATTATGCATGTAGATTTAAATCAGTTTAAGAATATTATCATTTAGTCTTTAAAAACCTCTATAATATGCCGTTAGCGGAAGGGTTATAAGAAAGAAATCAAACGCAATCTAGAGCATTTCAAATCATCCGTGAAGGCAAATAATTGTTTCAAAATAATCATTTGATATTCATTGCCCCTAGATGCTTGAAAATACGATGAATTGATCTCATTTAAAGTACACCTTTATGAAATGTTACATTTGTTAAATGTTGACTTTTAGTATGATAAATAATATCTACTCATAGCTTCCAAGAAATGTTGGGTAAAAGACTAGAACCTCTGAATTCTTAATGAACACCGATAAAAATAAATGGACTCGTTTGAAGTACCTTGAAAAGTGGACAGGAATGAAACTGAAATGGAAAAAAAAAATGTCGTATTACCATTATATATTGATATTAATTAGTGTTTCCTCTCCTGGCAGTCCCACGATACCGCGAACGTGATTCCAGAAACCACGCAGATACAACACCTGCTCTAATTCTATGATCTATAAATTATGTCAACTAAATATCTTTTTATTCACTGCAATTCGCTGTATGGAACCGGGAAAAAAACTGTCTACAATTACCACAGACAAATTCCTCTCTTGCATATTACATGTAAAAAAAAAAAAATAGAATCCACCACTGCTACTTGCTTGGTCATAAATTAAAGCCATTTTTATGTTCCCCAAGAAAGTTTGGGAACATATTGTTTTTACTCTGTTTCTTCTTCTTATTATTATTATTAAGGTCTTCCGTTACCAACGGAAGACCTTCTAGTGATTCTACTGTTTATTATTAGGTCTTTCCACCTTTCTGTGGAAAGACCTTTTGATATTGTTCTGTTTATTATTATTAGGTCTGTCCACCTTTCTGTGGAAAGACCTTTTGATATTGTTTTGTTTATTATTATTATTATTTGTCTTCTTTTCTTTCCGCCGCGAGAAGCTTTTGACGTCTTTTAAGACTTATCGAAAATCAATGTAGACTATCCTTTTCGACATCTCAAAACATGCTCAGATTTGACCCTGCATAACTGAAATTTGACCTTTAACGAACTTGGAGGACTTTACGCGAAAAACCCTTGTTATCCGTTCTTCTCGAAAACCGTGAATGATAGGAGCATCCGACCTTTTTTAGAACATAGAGGTGACTTGGTCCAATTGACATGGGAATCCAACCAAAGGATTCGAGGCCCCTTTCAGGAAGTTAGTACCCCTCATGTTTTACGGTTTATGCGTAAGAAATTGTCGACTCCTAAAGTATTCGTCGTAGAGACACCGAACCCACTGGAACGGGTTGGGTGACCTTGACCTTGAAAAATAGGTCAAGGTCAAAGTCATCCGAAAAGACCAGAAAATGGCACTTTTTATACCCTCTTTCCCGCTTCAGATAGCAGTGAAATACCATATGGGTCAGCATGGAATTCTGGACTGGTTTCGGTATTATGAATTACAAGTCTGAACTTTGACCACTCTGCGAATGTCGGCGACTTAAGGTCGAAAACCCCGTTATCGCTACTCCTATTAGACCGCAAGTCGTGGAGACGCGATACCTTCGCCGAAGAATTCACGATAAAACCCCCTTGCATCGAGAAGTTGACCGAGGGAAATCGAAAACCCTGGAGCACGGTTCCCGCCCCCTAAAGTCTCCGAAGTCGTCATTGGAGCCCATAACTTTTTCACGGATGTAGATAGAGACGCGGGACCACTTAAACGAAGCCCCGTGACCTCTCTGACCTTCGAAATGACGTCAAGGTCAAAGGTCAATGTCACACTTTCTCTTCCATAGGTTTTTTAGATTTGACCTTGAAAGTGGGTCAAGGTCAAAGGCACACATCAAGGGGCCAGTCTCCACGAGTAAGGCAAACCCACCCATCACGCCTGTCGTCCCCAAGGAAGAAATCACCCACCCTTCAAGTGATCTGTCTGTGATCAGCTGTTTACACTATTTTGACCGGTCTCATCCATGCAACAACAGGATTCTAGCTAATCTGACCTACACCTACACATCTGACCTACACCAATTTCTTCCATTTCTTGACTGTCTTGTAAATCAAACATTAATTGCATTTGCATTCAAGAAAAGATATCAATATCTGCCTGCATCAAAATAAAGACTAAGTTCAGTTGTCGTTGTTTTTTTTATGATAATGATGATGCAACTTTACTCGACAGTTGAACTCATTGGCATTCCATCCCGACTGTCATTGTAAACAAATAAACACTTACCTGCAGGATCAGATGGGATGCAGTACTCCTATTCTCCGTTCAGATCCTACTCTCAGAAACTTTCTAATTCACCGGCCGCCATTTTGGTTGTTTGTTTTGAAAGCCTAAATCCGTATATGCATGCTTCCTTGGGTGAAATGACTGAAAGACATTGTCTCCGTGAATTAGAACACATAGGATGAGCAATTACAAACTGTATATTAAATTCCACAATCCACAACACACACGGTAAAATCCAGTGCATCTTCACAACATCAACATGAGGCTTGTAGACTCCCAGCATGCACGAGCAGCTACAATCTCTAAAAATGTCACATCCGGTTTCTTTGCACCTCCAAATATCATATCTAACAGGTCCAAAGTCACCCCAAACACCTGCACAAGTCCTATTACACTTTTACCTGATATGTGCATATGTGCTGGCTACCCAACACCCACACCCCTTTTCCCCCCAAAATTTGACGGGTACTTAATGCGAAACCGAGCATTGAACACACTTCAACAATCAAATTTAGGCGGCAAATTTGAATTTCTTTTCTAGCCAAATCATTTAATAACTTTTAAAGTGATGACTTATAAACGATGCTGATTGGTTGAAAGATTCGTTTGATTTCTCTGTCAAAATTTCGTTCGGAGTTCATCTGCACTAAGCACGCGGGACTACTTTTCTCTGGAATGCGTCTTCCCCGTTCTAATTTTAGCGCTATTTATAGAACGGGATTTTCCACACAAGCATTATATATAACGAAATGCATTTGTTTGATTTTTGTTTTTCATTGCTATCAAAAATTAGCACAACTAAAGATATGAATAAAATACAAATTAATTTAAAGAAACAACATACATAGGCGATGACGTAGCAGAATAGTCAATTTGATGACGTAGACCACTTACTGGTAGAAGTAGACAGATTACATGAGTTCCCGGTATGAATCGTCTGCTTTACGAGATCGATAACATGACGGAGCAAGTGGCGACTTCTGATCTGGTAAATATCAATGAAATTGAACTGCGTTATATGGGGCTCAGTCAACGAGTGCGTTTTGAACGTTTTCCTCGATATTGAAATGGAGCCGAATTACATTCCACCGTTCCAACGACACAACCAGTGTTTAACGTCTCCTCCAACACGATGCAGCATAAATCCAGTCACCACTTGTTATCTTCCTTTATATTTAATTCAGCTTTTAACCATTGCACCTTAAATTTGGCGTATAATCCATTTAAATCTGCACAGTAACTGTTCCTGACCTGAACGCACAGCCATGCCGTTTTGTTTTTGTTTTCATTCTTGCCTATATGTATTCCTACGCGCCATTTCAGAAACGTTAATTCAAGCTTTTTGATGGGAGAAACTATTTGTTTTTCTATCTTAAAAACAGAATTAAATGATAAGAAATAAAACTTATAATTCTTTGTTTGATGCATGTATCAAACGAAACATTGGACGGAAAACTTTTTCATCAATGCGCTACGCGCATTGATGAAGTTTTCCGTCCAATGTTTCGTTTGATACATGCATCAAACAAAGAATTATAAGTTTCATTTCTTAAATCAATTTTCGGGGGGGGGGGGGGGGGGCTCATTTGACCTACTGAAGAATGGATTAAGATCAAAGGTCAAGAAACAAATCCAGAAAAGGTGGAAAGACCTACTTAAATCAATTTTCGGGGGGGGGGGGGTCATTTGACCTACTGAAGAATGGATTAAGATCAAAGGTCAAGAAACAAATCCAGAAAAGGTGGAAAGACCTCTAATTATTATTTGTCTTCTTTTCTTTCCGCCGCGAGAAGCTTTTGACGTTTTAAGACTTATAGAAAAACAATGTAGACCATCATATTCGATATCTTGAAACATGCTCAGATCTCACCCTGTGTATTTGATCTTTGACCCCTAACGAACTTAAGGGACTTTACGCAAAAAAACCCTTGTTATCGGTTCACCTCGAAAACCGTAAATGATAAGAGCATGAAATTTTCACTAAATTCTTTAGTCGATCAAGCTGAAGCGTTGTAGTGTTTACTTTTAAGTTTTCGGTGATCCCTAAAGGGAGTTAATGGCCCTGAAAGTTTACGATTTTTACGGAAAAATTCAAAACTCCTAAAATATAAGTCGTAGAAATACGGGACCAACTGGAATGGAATACTTGACCTTTGACCTTGAAAATCAGGTCAAGGCCAAAGGTCAAGGTTATCCGGAAACTTTGAAAATAAGCACTTTTCATACAGTCTAAAGCATAGAAAATACAGATAAAGTGCTGTATGCACAAGTAGTCACAAACCAACTTATTCCAACGCTTTGCATTACGACTCTGAACTTTGACCTATCTTCAATTTATAGCGACTTGCGTAAAAACCATTGTTATCACATCAGTATGGAAACCGTAAATGGTACGAATACAAAATGTTCACTAAACTTATTGCGTGAGCAATTGTACAAGATGACTTCCTGTTTTTGATGGTTTCTCAATCCGTAACGGGAATTAATCCCCGTGAAAGTTTTCGATTTCGCGTACAAATTCACAACTCCTAAAGTATTTGTCGTAGGAAGACAGGACAACCTGAAGTGACATCCCTGACCTTTGACCGTGAAAATTAGGTCAAGGTCAAAGGTCAAGGTCATTTAAAAACTTTGAAAATACGCAATTTTCATACCGTCTAAAGCATATAAAGTACAGATAAGGTATAATATGCACAAGTAGTCAAGAACCAACTTAAGTCAACGCATTGCATTACGACACTGAACTTTGACCTTTCTTCGATTTACAGCGACTTGCGTAAAAACCATTGCTATCCTTACAGTATGAAAACCGTAAATGGTACGAACACGAAATTTTCATTAAACTTATTGCCTGATCAATTGTAAAAGAGGACTTCCTGTTTTTGATGATTTGTCGATCCCTAACGGGAATTAATGCCCTTAAAAATTTTAAATTTCGCGTAGAAATTTACAACTCCTAAAGCATTTGTCCTAGGAAGACAGGACCAACTGAAGTGACATTCCTAACCTTTGACATTGAAAATTAGGTCAAGGTCAAGGTCATCTAGGAGCTTTGAAAATAAGCACTTTTCATACCGTCTAAAGCATATAAAGTACAGATTTTTTGTATTCAGAGACATTGTTTGAATGTCTGAAAAGGTGGAAAGACCTCTAATTGTTCGTGAACAATTAGGATTACTAATAGGTCTTTCCACCTTTCTGTGGAAAGACCTTTTGATATTGTTCTGTTTATTATTATTTTCTTTCCGCCGCGAGAAGCTTTTGACGTTTTAAGACTTATCGAAAAACAATGTAGACCATCATATTTGACATCTCGAAACATGCTCAGATCTCACCCTGCGTATTTGATCTTTGACCCCTAACGAACTTATGGGACTTTACGCAAAAAACCCTTGTTATCGGTTCACCTCGAAAACCGTAAATGATAAGAGCATGAAACTTTCACTAAATTCTTTAGTCGATCAAGCTGAAGCGTGATAGTGTTTACTTTTAAGTTTTCAGTGATCCCTAAAGGGAGTTAATGGCCCTGAAAGTTTACAATTTTTACGGAAAAATTCAAAACTCCTAAAATATAAGTCGTAGAAAGACGGAACCAACTGGGATGGAATACTTGACCTTTGACCTTGAAAATCAGGTCAAGGTCAAAGGTCAAGGTCATCTAAAAACTTTGAAAATAAGCAATTTTCATACCGTCTAGAGCATATAAAGTACAGATAAGGTATACTATGCACAAGTAGTCAAGAACCAACTTAAGTCAACGCATATCATTACCACTCTGAACTTTGACCTTTGTTCGATTTACAGCGACTTGCGTAAAAACCATTGTTATCACTACAGTATGGAAACCGTAAATGGTACGAACACGAAATGTTCACTAAACTTATTGCCTGATCAATTGTAAAAGTTGACTTCCGTTTTTGATGGTTTCTCGATCCGTAACGGGAATTAATGCCCTTGAAAGTTTTCGATTTCGCGTAGAAATTTACAACTCCTAAAGTATTTGTCGTAGGAAGACAGGACCAACTAAAGTGACACCCCTGACCTTTGACCTTGAAAATTAGGTCAAGGTCAAAGGTCAAGGTCATCTAGAAACTTTGAAAATAAGCAATTTTCACACTGTCTAAAGCATATAAAGTACAGATTAGGTATAATATGTACAATTAGTCAAGAACCAACTTAAGTCAATGCATTGCATTACGACTCTGAACTTTGACCTTTCTTCGATTTACTACGACTTGCGTAAAAACCATTGTTATCATTATAGTATGAAAACCGTAAATGGGACGAACACGAAATGTTCACTAAACTTATTGCCTGATCAATTGTAAAAGATGACTTCCTGTTTTTGATGATTCGTTGATCCCTAACGGGAATTAATGCCCTTAAAATTTTAAATTTCGCGTAGAAATTTATAACTCCTAAAGTATTTGTTGTAGGAAGACAGGACCAACTGAAGTGAGATCCCTGACCTTTGACCTTGAAAATTAGATCAAGGTCAAGGTCATCTAGAAACTTTGAAAATAAGCAATTTTTATACCGTCTAAAGCATATAAAGTACAGGTTTTGTTTGTATTTAGAGACATTGTTTGAATGTCTGAAAAGGTGGAAAGACCTCTAATTGTTCGCGAACAATTAGGATTACTAGTTCTATTTTCTATTGTTTTACACTCGTATAAAATGCAAGGGTGATCGATTAGCGACGATTTTTGTTCTGAAACGAGGGTCGGTAGAGCGAAAACGCTGTCGGAGAATCGTATTTACCGACAGGAATTTGTGTTTATTTCATTTTAAACATAATTGTCAATGCTCACCATTAGTTCGCAATATTTGCGACCTTTGCAGCAAAAATTGGACTTTGATTTGTGTATTATTTAGCAAATATACGATGAAAATTACGTCGCTTATGCAAGTGATCCAAATGTTCTTACTCTCATGCATAACCTACATGTAAATTCTCCTTCACATGTGAAGGAGAATTTACATGTAGGTTATGCATGAGAGTAAGAAAAAAAACCTATTATGCCGAAAACATAAATCATTTCTGAGACTAACTAACTCTTGGCAATCACTTATTTCTAGTATTGGCTTCAGTTCATATTTGTAACCACATTCCGCCAACAGTTTCTTTTTTTTTTTTTGCTAGTGAATGAAACTAAAATTCCATATTATTTTACACTCAATATTTCTACAATGTATGTAATGGATTTTCATCATTTATGACACTTCAAAGTAAGTTGTCTTTTGTTTGTTCTTCAATATACTTTGGCTAGTAAAGATAATCTAAGTGAAATATACTTTAAGTAGGTATTACTATGTAGTACTGTTGATATATCGCATCCTAATCAATATATTGATACTTATATAAATGATGTTTGAAATATAAGGTCTGTGGATTATGAAACATTAACAGATATTGGCAATATTCATTCTTGCGTATAATTGTACTTACTCTGATTACAAATACAGCATTCATTAATCATGTTTCATTTCAATTTTTCGGCACGAGTATTTATGTGTGACTATATTAAATATCCTAAAAATCAGGGGGTTTTGTAGCTGTAACACTAGTACTAAGATGGGGGGGGGGGTGTGCTAAATCATACTGCTAAATTTAAGAACTTTAAACTTTATAACAATCTATATTATTATAAAACTTTATAACAATCTATATTGTTATAGAAAGTCTAGATTTAATTCTAAACTTTTCAGGTAACAAAATTTAACAGTACAATTGTTTAGAGTTGATCTGCCCAGCCCAACATGTAGAAACCGCAAAAGGATTTTGTATTGCTTATAAACTAGTAGATTCACATTTTAACACCACATAATATTTCTTTTTCATTCGACAATTTGTAGTTAAAAGGTAACAACAAAAAACAAACCGATTATCATATAATCGAAGTTTAAGTTTTTTCATCTTTTATGTGCATCGTGATCGCGATCTTTTTTATTTCTTTGACATGCTAATACTACCTGGGCCGTTAATGATGATCAGAGGGGTTAAAGGCTAAGACTAACTGCATACCATGCCCGAGTCTCCAGAATACACATTAAATTTCATAGTGTTCTTTACCAAAAATAAACACAGTTTATGAAGTAAAAAGTAAATGAATAAAGTATGTTGCCTTCATTGTACACAGTATACTTTGAACCGATGGACTGAAAAAAGTACACACAATAAAAGCGGAATTACTTCAATAATTGATGAATTTTCTTTTTCTTTCAATTTTTCACAAGTTCAACTCGCATATCAATTTCTTGTACTTTGATTTATAAAATCTCTGAAGGTTAGTTCATAAAAACATTAACAGTTACTTTTAAATAACTTAATTAAATTATGACTTTTGAAGCTTTTTTTCTTACTCTCATGCATAACCTAAATTCTCCTTCATAACTTTTGGATCGCTTGCATAGGCGACGTCATTTTCATCGTATATTTGCTAAATAATACACAAATCAAAGTCCAAATTTTGCTGCAAAGGTTGCAAATATTGCGAACTAATGGTGAGCATTGACAGTTATGTTTAATATGAAATAAACACAAATTCCTGTCGGTAAATACGATTCTCTGACAGCGTTTTCGCTCTACCGACCCTCGCTTCAGAACAAAAATCGTCGCTAATCGATCACCCTTGCATTTTTTACAAGTGTAAAACAATAGAAAATAGAATTACTCATCGAATCACATTCTTAAATTTTGATTAAAATCTCAACAATTGCTTGCATCGAGACAACTTGCCATCTATGCATGTGAAATTTGGGTATCGATTGCATAACCGGAAATCGATCTCTTTTGATTTCTATACATAATATCTTGTTATGCAATACGCAAGATCGCGACTACTTTTTCTGTCTTGGTTTTAAATTTTACTTTCCCCTTTCAAAGTCTCGCGAGACCCAAAGTATGAGAGAATTTGGGCATGTTCGTAAATAATACCAGTTCTGAAACTTTTGTCGTGATCGATCCACCCGATTTTATCAATGATGCACTATCATTGCATTGCATTGCATTAGACTGTAGTAATGATTCAAGAAAGAAACATAATACGCAGAAATATTCACAAATGATAGATTTTAATGGAAATGTGGTGGATTTTCCCCCCACTGCTGTCAGCCAGGAAATTCCCAAAGCTGAGAAGATCTTGCGTCAAAATATATAGCTTCGCGAGCTAATTTAGGATTTCATTTTTCCTGCATGTATCCACACGTTTTTACACACCTTTCATTTAAAACTGCTTTTAATTGCGGAAAGCACATGGATGTTAAATCGTCTTCCGATCCCATGTTTTGAATAAACAAAAAATGCCCAAGATCGACACGCTTTTCCGGACTTCTTTACAAGAGAGTTCCACTAACTCGGTATTCATGATCTTGCGTGATCGATTAGCAGGCGTGATTCAGCTCGACGGGAAATAAACATAGTGTTTTTTGAACTTTGATTAGACCTACAGTAAGTTAGTAATTTTTCATTGATACCCGTGTATTTTCTGCAAATAATTGTAAAAGAAGATTTTCAAATCTTTGAATTGTTTATGATTTATTTCTGCTGGTCTTATCTAGAGCATTCTGATCCAAAACATTAGTTTTCAAACACCATTTATTCTGACTCATAACACAGAATAGACATTAACAATCTTGTGTTAAAAATAGAATATCAAGCAAAGTGGCAATTTTAAAGATTTTTATGAAACGTACCGAATCACCATGCATGCTGAAATCACTGATTTCCTAGAGTTTATTCTTCATGGTTGGAAAGTGTATGATCGTAAAATGAAAATTGTTTAAATCTCAGACCTGATCACATGATAGAGGTCATAACTGCATGAATTTGAAATATACGTTTTCAATTGGGCTTTATTTCTTGTATAATTTCAGATGCTGACGATCAAGTTTACAGATGGCAGAAAAATAGCGGGAATATTGTATCAGTCGGTGACTATCCGAAAAGCAAAGGCGACTATATTCAGAACAACGTACATTCGACAATGACAAATAACTTCGGTAACTTACAATGGGCAGTCTACAGGGGACACGGGGCACAGGCCATGTTCTTCAAAGAATCTTCTATGATGCGATTCTACAGGAATCAGTCACCCAAAGAAGGAAGTTTATTCATTAATGACACATCGAATATGGACAGTAACAGTAGACCAATCAACCCCTGGTACAATCTACCGGAAGGCGTTGTCGCTATTACCGGTCAGAATAATGTGGACGCGTTTCTTGTCATCGACGAAAACCTGGATGTTTATTTGTATGAATTGAACAACTCTGACGATTTTAATACAGTTCCACCAGTGCGTATTTTAAAAGGGAAACTTAGACTGTAGAAACAATTCTGTTCTGTGGAAACCAACAGTTATAGTAACAGGGAAAAGTTAATTAGAAAATGCTTTTTTATCGTTTCTTTAAATTCAAGCATTTGAGTGTGTAGCATATGGGTTTCGTACCTTTTAATTTGAGTTTTTGATTCTGGGAATGTATAGAACAGTATTTTCGTATTTATTTTACATATTGACATTACTAATAAAGCTTATACTTAAGTACCAAAAATGTTTAGTACAAGACTAGGAATGATAGAGCTGCTCTTCAAACTTTAACTCTGTCAAACAAACGCATACTCTCACACACTTCTCTCTCTCTCTCTCTCTCCCATCTTCTCTCTCACACACACACACCCTTTCTTTCACCCTCTCTCTCTTCCTCACAAACACCATCTCTCTCCCTCACACACACCCTCTCCCTCTCCCTTACACATCCTTTTTCTCTTACAAACACACTCTCCCTCTTTCTCTCCCTCACACACACCCTCTCTCTCTCTCCTTTACACATACTCCCTCTCTATCACACACACCCTCTCTTCCACACAGACCCTCTCTAGCACACCTTCCTTAACACACGCACTCCCTTTTTCTCTCTCACTCACACCATGCATCTCTATCACACACATAATATCTGTCACACATATCCTCTCTCTTTCACACACTAACTCGTTCTTGCACACACACACACATACACTTTCCCTCACACGCATACACACTTTCTCTCAGACACCCTCTCTAACACACACACACACACACACACACACTAACTCTCTCTCTCTCTCACATACACACTTTCCTTCACATACACTCACACCTTTCTCTCGGACACAATCTCTCTCTTTCACACACTGACTCTCTCTCCCTCACACACACACCCTATCCCACTCACACACATTCTCCCTCTTTCACACACACATACACACACACATTCTCCCTCTTTCACACACATAACCTCTTTCACACACACATACCTTCTTTCACACACACACACACACATTCTCCCTCTTTCACACACACACATACCCTCTTTCACACACACACACATACACTCCCTCTTTCACACACACACACACATACCCTCTTTCACACACACATTCTCCCTCTTTCACACACATACCCCTTTCACACACACACACCCTCTTTCACATCCACTCAGGCTTTCTCACTCTTCTACGTCATTGTCGTTTTCATCACTGTCCGAACGCTTTGTGACGTCCCAGATGTCCTTTCCATCTTCCAGCGATGCTTTCAGTTCCGAACCCTCTTCAGTAATTTCTGGTGTCGTCCACGGGCACTGGAAGTTAATGTAAATATATAATATGTGCATGTATAACAAGAGGCCCATGGGCCACATCGCTCACCTGAGTCACCTTGGTCCATATCAGAAGACTTTCTATATATATTTGCATGTAAAACTGTAGTCCTTATTATGGCCCCAACCTACCCCTGGAGGCCATAGTTTTTGCAAACTTGAATCTACACTATGTCAGAAAGCTTTCATGTAAATGTGAACTTCTTTGGCCCAATGGTTCACGAGAAGAAGATATTTGAAGATTTTTCCTATATATTTGTATGTAAAACTTTGATCCCCCCTTTTGGCCCCATCCTACCCCCAGGGGCCATGATTTGAACAAACTTGAATCTGCACTATATCAGAAAGCTTTCATGTAAATATCAGCTTTTCTGGCTCAGTGGTTCTTGAGAAGATTTTTTTTTTTTTAAATCCTATATATTTGTATGTAAAACTTTGATCCCCTATTGTGGCCCCATCCTACAACAGGGGGCCATGATTTGAACAAACTTAACTCTGTTCTATGTTAGAAAGCTGTTCATGTGAATATCAGCTTTTCTGGCTCAGTGGTTCTTGAGAAGAAGATTCTTAAAGAATGTCCCTATATATTTGTATGTAAAAGTTTGATCCCCCCTTTTGGCCCCATCCTACCTCCAGGGGCCATGATTTGAACAAACTTGAATCTGCACTATGTCAGAAAGCTTTCATGTAAATATCAGCTATTCTGGCTTAGTGGTTCTTGAGAAGAAGATTTTTAAAGATTTTTCCTATATATTTGTATGTAAAACTTTGATCCCCTATTGTGGCCCCATCCGACCCCCGGGGGCCAGGATTTTAACAATTTAGAATCTGTACTATATCAGGAAGCTTTCATATAAATCTCAGCTTTTCTGGCACAGTGGTTCTTGAGGAGAAGATTCTTAAAGATTTTCCCTATATATTTGTATGTAAAACTTTGATCCCCTATTGTGGCCCCATCCGACCCCCGGGGGCCAGGATTTTAACAATTTAGAATCTGCACTATATCAGGAAGCTTTCATATAAATCTCAGCTTTTCTGGCTCAGTGGTTCTTAAGAAGAAGATTTTTAAAGATTTTTCCTATATATTTGTATGTAAAACTTTGATCCCTTATTGTGGCCCCATCCGACCCCCGGGGGCCATGATTTGAACAAACTTGAATCTGCACTATGTCAGAAAGCTTTCATGTAAATATCAGCTTTTCTGGCTTAGTGGTTCTTGAGAAGAAGATTTTTAAAGATTTTTCCTATATATTTGTATGTAAAACTTTGATCCCCTATTGTGGCCCCATCCGACCCCCGGGGGCCAGGATTTTAACAATTTAGAATCTGTACTATATCAGAAAGCTCTCATATAAATCTTAGCTTTTCTGGCTCAGTGATTCTTAAGAAGAAGATTTTTAAAGATTTTTCCTATATATTTGTATGTAAAACTTTGATCCCCTATTGTGGCCCCATCTGACCCCCGGGGGCCATGATTTTTACAATTTAGAATCTGCACTATATCAGAAAGCTTATCTATAAATTTAATTTTTTCTAGTAAAGTGGTTCTTGAGAAGAAGATTTTTTAATGACCCTACCCTATTTTTACCTTTTCTTGATTATCTCCCCTTGGAAGGTGGCCTGGCCCTTTATTTTAACAATTTAGAATTCCCTTTACCTAAGGATGCTTTGTGCCAACTTTGGTTGAAATTGGCCTAGTGGTTTTTGAGAAGAAGTTAAAAATGTTAAAAGTTTACAGACGGACAGACGGACGGACGCCGGAATACGGGTGATCAGAAAAGCTCACTTGAGCTTTTAGCTCAGGTGAGCTAAAAAAGGAAGGGTAGGACACTCTTTTTGAGGCAAATTCGGGTTTGGGTTATTGTGGGCGTTTCTCAAACGGCCTGACGCGATGAATCGTTCACATATACCTTACTTTCGATATATGTACGGTTCTTTCCGTTCCAATGTCGTTCATTCGAAGAAAAAGATGTTTTTACAACTCCAAGTGCCTAAGAATTTCGCTAGACTGTCTTACTTCCGGTTTAATCGCACTGAATCGAAAGGTAAGTTCTGATAAGTCAATAATAAAATTGAAGTCTGAATTGACACACGTTATCTAATCCATAAATACATATGTAGAGAAAATAATTCTCATGATTATTACTTTATGATGGTATTAGAGACTAGTGGCTAAGTACATGAGCCATGTTTGTTTTTATAGTTCAAATATTCTTATCATTATTTCAGAACCAATAAGAATATGACATAAACTTATAAATGTTTATCACATTGACCAATCAGAACTTACCTTTCGATTCAGTGCGATTAAACCGGAAGTTAAAATTCGTTTTAACGGATTAAATTCGTTATAATGAATTCATAAACTTCGTAATAACGGATTTCAAAATTTGAAATAACGAATTCAATTTGAAATAACGAATTCCGAAATTCGTTACATCAAATTGCATAATTCGTTACAACAAAGTTTTAAAAACTTGTACTGATGAAAAGGTGAAGATAACGAACAGTCGTCAATTTCATAACTCCTATAAAGAATGAAAAAATTAAGAGTTGGACAAACACGGTCCTCTGAATATACCAGAGGTGGGATCAGGTGCCTGGTCTTGCGACATTTTCATCCGACTACATTTTATCAACTACTCGTTTCAACAAATTGTATTAATTTGTTTTAATGAATCAAAATCTGATTTAATGAATTGAAAAATCTATAATTTCAAATCATTTATTATATTCTTAATAATTCTGCAATTCTTTATCACGAATTATTTACTAATTTAATGTTAACGATTCTATAAATCGTTATATCGAATTTGACAATTTGATATAACCATTTCTAAAATTCGTGTTTTCGAATTTAATTCGTTAATATAAATTTTGAAATTTGTTATAACAAATTCAACAAATTTGTTATAACAAATTTAAAAGTTTGAAATAAGAAATTAAATCTGTAATAACGAATTCTGGAATTCAAAAAACAAGGAAAACTTATCTAGTTCACTGTATTACTGTCTTCCTCTTCTCGCCAATGTAGGAACCAGTTTAGCGGGAAATGCAACGAGCGTGTTGTGACGTAGCCTGGTAGTTGTGACTTGGCTGTTTACATTTCTTTAGACAATATTTTAAAAAGAAAAAGAAAGGGGGAAGAATATGATTGTCATCCTTTCCTTTCAAATAAGAAAGGTTTGTAATACTTCAAAGATTTTTTTTATTATTATTTTACAAATCGAACCATCCGCCATTTTGTACGAGGGACTTCTGGGATTGGCGTCAAAAAAAAATTCTTGTTAGAGGTTGAGATTTAGCTCGGATTATTTCCCGCGCTCTAGTCATTTGAGCTCGCAGTACGAGCCAGCGCTCCGCGTTGGCTCGCTGCGCTCGCTATTAACCTACAGTAGATCTAACCAAAGTTTAAGAGAGAGAAAAAAAAACAGTGTCCAATGCTGGTTTACCACCTAGTTGAATTCACACACGAGAATATAAAGTGTCACAAATCGGCTAGTCCAATCAATCCCCGGGTGTAAATGTCCACATGCAACGTGAAGATAACGAACAGTGATCAATCTCATAACTCCTATAAGCAATACAAAATAGAGAGTTGGGCAAACACGGACCCCCGGATATACCAGAGGTGGGATCAGGTGCCTAGGAGGAGCAAACATCCCCTCTCAACCGGTTACACCCGCCGTGAACCCTATTTCCCATTTTTAAAACGAATTTACGACCTTAATCATTTTGTCGATTATCTTTACACCCAATACCAGTTACATTCATGTCATTTCAGCCCCATTTCAGCTACCTACATCTTCGAATACTCAAATATTACAAGGTTTGCAAGATATGTTGAGGCCATCTCACAAAAAACACGTGCTTTATTTTGAAAATAGCGATGCCATCGCCAAATCTTGATCAGCTATCAGTAAGGCATACTTGACACTCCTTTCTATGTAGAGCTCTTGGACCTTTGCGTAATTCTTTCAGCTATCTTATTCCAATAAATCAGCCCATTTAAAAGCCGTTATAATCGAGTGTTGACCTGCTGGTGGAAATCCTATACTTCACTTCAAGGCATTCGGAATGCAGAACTTCCGCCACACTAGGTGAAAATGACTTTGAAAACTGACTAAGGATTCCGATCCGTTACCTTTATTATCACCCTTGGCTGATAAGTCGGTTGATCTTCAGTACACGGAATATAATAGAAGCTGATAGAAGTCCCCATGCTCAGTTGAATTATGTCCAACATACGGCCACATGTACATGTAATTGTTTGTTTGTCTTATGTTCCGAAGTACCACAAATTTAGACCTTAAAAGGTTACCGCTCAGGGCCGTATTCATCTCACTAGTGATTTCAACATCTAACAGCAGTTAGATACACCTCTAATGCTCCTTGTAAATATCCTTGATTCCTACGTTTCCGCATGTCATTAACTCACTTAATGTCGACCGGTTACACCAGCCATGAGCCCTATATCTTGATCAAGTAAACGGAGTTATCCGTAGTCAAAATCAGAGTGCCAAGAACGGTCTAACAATCGTTAAGAAAATTGTGCGATGAAAGCATCAGATTCGTTCACAATTGGAGCAACAGGACGCGAATTTACAATAGCAGTGACGTCAGTTACAGGTTTTTGTCTTGCTGTTCATGAAGCATTGAATTTATTACCTCTCTCGTTACCCCACTATACACCCCGCCCACTTGAGAAGAATGTTGTGCATTGAATGGAATATTAAATTATCTTGTGAGATAGTAAAACAAAAGTGTATCACCTATCCTTCAGTGAATTGCGAAGATAACATACGGTGATCAATCTCATAACTCCTATAAGCAATTAGAGACTCGGGCAAACAAGTATCCCTGGACACACCAGAGGTGGGATAATGTGCCCAGGAGGAGTAAGCATACCCCGTCGACCGGTTACACCAGCCAAGAGCCCTATATCCTGATCAGGTAAACGGAGTTGTCCGTAGTCAAAATCAGAGTGCCAAGAACGGCCTAACAATCGTTAAGAAACACAGCAGACGGCATTTGACCCAATGATAGGATGTATTGGCAAACTAGATTGTTATAACGACCATAGAATTTGCAAAATGCTGACTTTAAATAAGACTGTTGCAACCCCTGCACCATCAACTTGTTTGTCAGTAGCCTGCCTCGAGTTAAAAACTGATCATACCCAAAACAAGCTCTTGATTATCGAATCAGTTGAGATAAATATACACCATATGCAAGTGATAATGAAATGTTGCTACATAAATATGGGAAGTTGACGATGTAGAAGCTGAAATCCTCCTATTTGTCATAAAGTTGAGTTGTTAGTTTGCCATTAATATCTATTTTCAATACAAGATCTAAGTATGAAACAGAAGTGCACGACTCTGTGGTGTCTTTTATTTCGAGTTCACAAGGATATATCGAATCGATTGATTGATTGTATCTTGTTTAGGCCTAACGTCTCTCTCTCGAGAGAATTTTTTTTCATATGGAGATGCCACCAAGACCAGTGAAGGGCTTCAAATTTAGGCCTTTGTTCGGCGCTTACGGCCATTGAGCAGTGAGGGTTCTTTAGCATGCCACAAATACTGTGACACGGGACATCCGTTTTAAGGTCATCTCCGAGGACCCGTGACATGCAGACCTGATGCCGAGCGTTTGGCGATGGAACTGTCACTACCTGTTTTAACGACTTAGGTTGTCGCGACCGGGATTCAAACCCCTGCCCTCCGCATGCGGGGCGAACGCTCTAACCTCTAGACCACCGCGGCGGTATATATATCGAATCGACATATGAATGAAAATTATCATTGTTAATAGAAAAGACGTTGTCGATATATCTAAATGTCGAATTGATGGTCACAGCAAGAGATTTTTTCTTCTCACATAGAAGTTTTTGAATAAATTCTGCTTTATAAGGATGTAAAAACAGATCAGCTAACAAAGGAGCACAATTCGTGCCCATGGGCAACAGACTGTTGGAAAACCTGATCACCAAAGAGTACGAACATATTGTCAATGGGGAACATCAGCATATATTTTATTTCAACTTCAGATAACATGGATAAATAAATGGTTGTCTAATTGATTTACTTAACATTTTTGTTTCTTCGGGCTGTGAATCGGGACTTACCACACAGTTAAAGGAGACACGGTATCATTTAGATGTACTTCATTGCCTTGTCTTGTCCATCTTCTGGAATTGAGTTTCAGAGATGCAATGAAGTCTTCCTAACCTAAACTGTATACCAAGTGCGTCACATTGCTTCTCGGACAGTATTATCACTAAACTTCAACACAGATGAAGGCTCTTAAACGAAGTTTTGCTTCTTTACAAATGAAGCAGGTGTTGCCTACTAAGGTAGGGGGAACTAGGTGGTTGCCTCACACACACGATTATCACAGTTCTTATAAACGGTATGCTTATGCAAACATATGTTTAAAATTGACATTGGATATTATTCATTTAAATAATGAATAAAGTATCCCACCATTGCAACGAAACAGAATCTGAAATCATTTTGCTACAAGGCTATGAGCCAGTTTTCGCAACAATACAGGGTCGTAAATTAACCTTCGATTTGGAGGAGGCAGGAAATTAGGCGGGGGTCTGGGGGCCGCCCAGGCCCCCAGACGCTGAACACATTTTGTGCACACTGAACACGTTTCGTGCAAAATCCTTGATTCTAGGGCCTTCTAAGATGTTACTTGACTAACTCATTCTAAAAGAAAGATTTGGAATGCTTTTTAAGGGAGGTATCATGTTCTTAGTTATTGGAAACAACATAAATTCTAATGAACTTTAAATTTTAATTTTTTTTGGCTCAAAAGTTGGAGGAGGCAGCTGCCTCCTCCGCCTCCATGTAATTTACGGCCCTGCAATATTAAAGCAGAGGGTTATGTGCGACTAATCAGGGCTGGTCATGTATCTACGTACAGCTTGAAGGTGAAGGTAAACCTATAGTACTACTTGCCTTGTAGTAGAAAAGACGCCACAAATCCTACAAAATCCTACACAATGTTTGCTCGTGTATTTTATTTATATTCCATTCGAGAATTGTTCGCTCATATAGTAGGCACATACTACAAATTATAAACAATGCATTTATTGTTAGATCATTCACTCCAATTAAAATAATGAAAAAATAAAGCTGAAAATTGAGTCTCAGAAACGCTTTAATTCATTCATACAAACTAATAACTGTGTGAATACAATTTCAGTATTGCGACTTTGTTGCAAGTTAATTTTGTAAAATGGGCCCCAGAGCCGTAGCAGCGAGGGTTCTCTATCGTGCCAATGTCCACCATCATATCTAAAAGACCCATGATTTTCACTTGTAATGCTGGGTAATTCACAAAGGCAGTCGCTACATACGTTAAATGTCAGAGTTTTGAGGCGGCGTTCTGATTAAACCCGTCAAATTCACTGTGATACACCAAAAGATATCCATTTCTAAATGCAGCTATCTGGAAAGGTTACTGGGTACGTTGAAAACAAAAGAGTAAGTTGAATGATTTTAGGAAAGACCTAAACTAACGGGATGACTCCTTTTTCACACTCCAATAACTTGACTCCAACATCCACACCATCTGTTCAATAGCGGTAGAAACAGCATAGCGTTAAGTAACGAAATCGTCACAATATCCATTGCAAGCTGTTCTTCGGATTTGGACCAGACATTAAGACTCCGTTGAGGGATACAACTTGGTATACCACAGGGTGCTATACACGCAGTAAGGTTTCTTACTTTACTGTTCGCGGGTGGAGGACGCATTATCTCTGCATTCTGCCATTCATTCCCGTGTTAATAGTTTGTAGGATTCCTCTTGAAGTAGCCATCAAAGATTTGACGGTCATAGGAAGAACATTTAGTATGTAGGTGTTGATATATTGCCAGAAAGGCATCTATATACAACTGTACATGTTTGAGTTATAACAAGAGAAATGAAAAGTACGTCCAGATGACATTTTTATCATATATAGGGACTGATGAAACGGCTCGCAGTCACCCGGTCTGACGTCAGTGACGGACAAAGTTAAAACGGTCAACCTGGCACATGGAGGGAGAGAGACAGACATATTATGCTGTGTCAGTTTCATATTTGGAAATTATACAAAGGTGCGTTGAATCATGGAGCGGAATATGACTTAGACACACGTGTATCTAATTACCAGGCCTGGAGGTTATAAAACCTTTACCGTACTCATACTCAAACTCAGCCATGTTTGTTTTGAGTACTACTCTAAGCAAGCTGCGAAGCATACTCTAAAAACCTTGAGCATGTACTCAATTTGATTATAAGAATGATTTTATAAAAGTTTTATAACCTTCACTTTTGAGTTTGTACGTAAGATTTAGATCACAGAGTTTGAGCGTGAATAGGTTTTATAACCCCCAGGTCAGGTTCCGGTCAGAGCCGATATGACTACCAGGTATGAAGTTTGTATCTCGTGCATCTGCACTTTCATTTATAAATTTGGTCCATTAATTTCATAGTCACTTTGCACTGATAAAGTTTTAATTTTAAGGCGGCGGTCTCAGAACCTTTCGATTTGAACATAGTGTAATTATAACATTTACTTATTGTTAACAAGTTATTTTAGTTGCCGTTCGTCCGTTTAATGATCGATTGAAATGAGAGTGTTTTACCTTCCTTTTACATGGTGTTTAAAATGTATCATAAAAAAAATAATCAGTTGTATAAGAAACTCTTTACGTTAAAATACACCATAGCAACAGTCGATACCTGTCAATTTTTTAAAAACAAAGTACCTCTTTAAATGGTTTACTGTGTAAATATTGAAAGCCTTATCAGAACATCAGAAGACAAAATCATTCACGATATCAAACCGTCACTAAAAATTTCAATCATCCATTAAAGTATTGAAGGATGCAAGCACCATAATTCATCGGTTTTGAATATAAAATCCGGCTAAAACAGTTTGTCTGAACGTCATTAAAATCTCTTAATAATTTCTTTTCATCAAAGCCGTCAGAAATCGAAAGAACCATAAATACAACATAGTGTCATGAATGAGTCAACTATTATTCATTTTACTATATAATTCATTGAAAACAACCGCTTCTCTAAATCATTTTCATACACTTATCAATATTCAATTCATACTTGTAACATAAATAGCACCAATATCTGCAGTTTACGGTCTGGGTGTCTTTTTTTTCCTAAACAGCCGTGCACGTATTGTGACTGTAAGAACACATTAATGTTTTCGTTTCACTCTTTAAAAGATTTATATAAGGAAATGGAATGCCAAGAGTTGATGTTAAAGTTTCATTGGTCATATTTCTGCAATTGTTGGTAAAAGTTTTTAAAAAATCATGAATAGAATTTATGTCCAGATGTTTTGTGATAAATGTTTTAGATTTCATAAAAGTTAGAGCAAAAATGAGTTCAGAATGATTGTTCAAAGAATATTTTTCAATAAAATATTTTGCGTAAAACGTGAAAGTTGACTCATTTATGGCACTACGCTGACCAACTTTCTTGAATAGTAAAGGGATGCGGTAATTGCATTTTTCGCTCACCTGTTGTCCCTCGTCGGTAAACTTTTCACAGTTTCGATTTCTTCTCCTGAACCACTGGGCCAATTTCAACCAAACTTCGCAAAATGCATCCTTGGGTGAAGGGCTTTCAAGTTTGTTCAAATGAAGGGCCATGTCCCCTTCAAAGGAGAGATAATCACAAGAAGAGGCCCACAGGCCTTATCAGTCACCTGGGTACTAGTGAAAAGTATCACTACTCCCAAGGGCTATGAAATCCAGGAAAAAAAATCCTGTTCTGAATATCTAAATTCATCACTATACATTTAGTTTTTCTAAAACATATGCGGTTTAAGAGAAGATTTTTGAAAATTGGTCAATTTGGGGCAGTGTTTACCCTGCTCCTAGGGCCCCAGGAGCCCTGAAATTCACAAGTTATGTACCAAAGATGTTTCATACCAAATTTGAAAAGAATTGGAATAGTAAAAATGTTCAATTGTTAACGCACGACAACGATAAGTCACCCGAGTTTACTGAAAGCTTCCTGATATAGTTCAATTTCAAGTTTGTTAAAACCATGCCTCCGGGGGTAGGGTGGGGCCACAATATGGGATCAAAGATTTACATGCGAATATACAGGGAAAAACTAAATTTTTCTTCTCAAGAACTACTGGGCCAGGAAAGTACAAATTTACATGAAAGCTTTTTGACATAGTGCAGATTCAAGTTTGTTAAACTCATGTCCCCGGGGTAGGATGGGGCCACAATAGGGGATAAGTTTTACATACAGATATATAGGGAAAATCCTTAAGAATCTTCTTTTCAAGAACCACTGGGCCAGAAAAGTTTATACTTACATGAAAGCTTCCTGGCATAGTGCATAACTCCCAGAAAAATATTGAATCAGAATTTCTGGGAATCATCTACACAGTGTTACTTTATTTACAACAAAGTTTCACGAAATTCTGATGAACGGTCTCAGAGGAGTTGCGCTGACAGGAACAGGACAGACAGGCTCGAAATTCTAAGTTCAACTTAAAGGTAATGGAAAGTTCTAGTTCTCAAGATATTTCGACTCAATCAGAGTATTGCAGTCATATACATGTATGTTCCCGACTTCCTATAAATCTTTTATCTTTTCTCATTTATCCTACATTATTTGTTTTTCTTATCTTCATAAACATGTAGTTCACAGTTATGCAGTCTTGAAACTGATTGATCATCCTCTCAAACAATTTCAAAAACTTTATGTCAATGATGTGTATAAACTATTTTCACATTACACATTATTTGATAATTTTCTGAAGTCTTGAGATTCTCAAACTAAAAGAATGTTGGAGTTATCATAATGATATCTCGAGTAGACTCGATTAGCCAATAAAACGTTGAATTATTCCGATGTCCATCACTGCTTGTTAACTATGAATAGTTTTTTTTCTTTAGTGACCAGTGCTATTTGTAAGCAAGAAATAAACTATTTATGCTAATAAAGCACTCGAACTATAGTACATTGCTCTTATTTGTGTATATTTACATTATCATGGTCAAGCTATATCAAAATAAAATTTCACACAAATAATAATACCATATTTATATAGAACCCTTTTCATATACATGTACGCTCAACGGTGCCTCAGTCGTTACTATAAAGAGATAAATGACGTATGTCCACATACATTTTGGACACCTGGTGACAAAATCAGAAGGGAGATCACAAACCATCAAGAACAGGACAAACAAAGCAAGGACAGCATAGGAGAGAATGGGGAAAGTATGGAATACAGTGAACAAAGGAGTTAGAATGAAGGTCAAGCTACTCAAGTCGCTAGTGAGATCACAAAATGTGGAAGGTGACAGACAGAGGAGAGAAACTAGATGCATTCCAGTTCAGATGCTCGCGGAGGATCCTGGGGGTGGCAGCAGATGGTGACAAACAGGTAATTGTCAGACAGAATGTAACTAGTGACGAGCTGAGGAGACACGTAGGGGTGGAACTGGAAAGGACAGGTGCTACGGAGGGAAGGTGATTACGACTGTGAGACGGTGCTAGGGTGGATACCAGAAGAGAGAAGGGTGCGAGGGTGACTTAATTGTGGTCTGGAGAGAAAGAGGGGAGTGTGTGTCGAGCCTTATGTGCCTCCTGGTGTGGAGATCGAACCAATAAGGAAACAATAAGATGATAAATATGTGTTTTAAGTTTGATTATTAAAATGTGATTTTAAAAAAGGGGGCAGGGGGTTGCATGAATCTATGCCTCAAGTGCCTGTGGTTGCTGCGATTGGACTTATGGACGATTTGTGGCAGCTACTCATGCGTGAATTTAGCTCGGCAGTAAAACAGCATCGAACACTGTTTATGTAAACTTTGGTTAGACTTAATGCAAGCTAATATTTTTTCATTGATATATTTGTCTGTAATTGTAAATAAATTGTTTAATCTTTGAAATACTTATGATTGATTTCTGCTGGTCTTGGGGTATTCTGAAAACATCTCATCCCATGTTCTTCATTCTTTTATTATCTTCCCTTGGAAGGGGATGTGATCCTTGAACTAATTTGAATCTTCTTCACCCAATGATGATTGAATGATTGATCAAATTTTGTTGAATTTCACTCATTGAAGTCAACAAGACTTTTAAAAAGTTTACAGCCTCAATCAGAAAACTTCACCTGAACTTTAATTTGTTCAGGTGAGATTTAAAATAAAATGGAATGTGTAATTCTAAAGCATGCCATAAGACATGTACCCAATTTGTATCTGTAACAAGAAAAATATAACATGACATGTACTTAGAAATTGATGAAACAGTTCAATTATATTGATATATCTTTGTCCCAGGAACAAAGATGTCATTTTAAATCAACATTTTATTTAAATAATTCAGAATTCATATAGGTTTTTTCAAACACAAACAAAAACCAGGCATGTAAACTAACAATAAAAGGTCTGTGGGCCAAACCGCTCACCTGACTCCTGCTGTTAACGTTGTTAAGCTGTTGTGATTATTAAAAATAAATTGCCATCTTTATTCCCATCAAAAATTTACCCCATATTGTGGCCCCAACCTAACCCAAAGGGTCAAGACATATCCATGATACAAGGTAAAAAATCATGGTATTGCCATAAGGAATCTATATAAAAAATATGAAAGACTACCTTAAACAGTTCAAGAGATATTGCATAGGTTAACCTGTCTTAAAAGTAGGTCAAAATCCTAGGGCAAGATTACAGGGCAAAAAATTTTTTTTAACAAAGGACAGGTCTTGTCAATGCATACATTAAATATGAAAGACATATCACTCACTATCAAAAAGTTACCAGCTAACTGAACATTTTGCAATTTGGGTCAAATGCCAAGGTCAAGCTCACAAGGTCAAAGATCATGGCATCAAATGAAATTTCTTGTCATAAGGAATCTATATGCAAAATATGAAAAACCAAACTTAAATAGTTGAAAGGAGATATTGCGTAAGTTATATTTTCTTAAATTTGTACTACCTGAAGATGTTAGCATATTCATATGGCTAATCATAGTCCATGCTCTTCTTAAAAAGATTTTTAAAGCCGTTTCCCTAAATATTCCCAAGTTTGATCCTGTGGTTCTGGAGAACAGGATTTTTAAAATATATGCCACAAAATTTTGACTAATTCTTAATCATTTCCACTTTAAAAAAGGTGTTGCATTTAATTCATTTGGACAAACTTGAATCATCTTTACTAAAGCATGCTTTGTGGCAAGTTATGTTGACAATAGCCTTGTGGTTCTAAAGACGACATCAAAAATGTTAAAAGTTTATGGATGGACAGACGGACGCTGGACAAAAAGTGAACAGAATAGCTCACTTGAGCTTTCAGCTCGGGTAAGCTAAAACAATTAACAGTTTACTGTAAGCAAAACAACAAAATCCAAATAACATTAAACTCAACATAATCTGAATAACAAAATATCTAATAACTAATGGAAATATCTAGTAACTATGGAACTTATAAATTATCTAGTAACTATAGAACATGTAATTATGAATTCCATAACACATTAAAGTAACTGACATTTACTTCACACAAAATGGATCTTTCATTGAGAAAATAGACAATTTTGTTCATTGATGTAGGAGGTGCAGCCAGCTTTTAGTGACATGGGTCTCAGCAACAGATTTCCAAAAGATGGCATTCAGGAATTACAGCATGTCAATATATAAATCTAGAGATAGTTACAATTTCACTGTCAGTAGTACAATATGGAAATAAAAGAAGAAAGCCGAGTTAATTTTTATAGTGCGTGCAGTAAGCCAGTGCTTTGGGCTGGCAAATTTCAGGATCCGCTCACATACATGTACATGTAGCTGCACTCACTCTGACAGTTAGTAGGTCAATCTGTCAACATTTGAGCCATTCCTAGCAAAAAAAGGGCCCTTAAGTATCTTAGTGCTAAAGTGTGACATATAGAGAAAAATCCCTCAAAATATTAGAGCAATATAGATTGTCGTTAAAATATTAGTCAATCAAAGATGACAACCAACTCGTGATTGGTAATCATGACTTATTTCTTTCCAAGTATGCAAAAAAATGATGTCATATTTTTTCATTATGATGTTTTTTGAAAAACATTGTTGGATAAGGGTCTTTTTTTGCTATAGGAATGGCTCATATTATTGCACACTTTTGTTTTTGTCTAACCTTGTATTGCAATTAACAGTATTAGGTACAATTCAAAGTGCAGATAATTTTTGTACTACCCTAGGACGTGCACTAGCACAGGGAATACATGTAAACTGTGCACGTCTAGGGTGAAACTTGCGTGAAATTTTCTCGACATTTTA
Source organism: Ostrea edulis (assembly GCF_947568905.1). Taxonomy (NCBI): domain Eukaryota; kingdom Metazoa; phylum Mollusca; class Bivalvia; order Ostreida; family Ostreidae; genus Ostrea; species Ostrea edulis. Next base: position 78,492,003 of record NC_079169.1, read on the forward strand.
ACAAAATATACTTCATCTGCAAAAGTATATCATAGAAGGCTACATCAGAAATATGAAACTAATTAAAAGATGAAAGAAATTCTTCTAACTACAATCAAAGGACTGTGTGTGATTAAAGCTTTTTTTTTGAACCCCTAAAAAATTAAACTTCTCAAAGCTTTAAAGAGAGATGTCATGGCTAAGCTGAAGCTAGATCGTAAAATTAATGTTTACTGTCACTCAACATCAAAAGAGACAAAATCTCATTGACTCAAAATACTTATTTTCAGGAATGTTTTACTTTCAGAACACATCACAATGCTTTGCACAAACCAAATTTTTCAATCAATGAAATGCGATGAAAATATCTTAAATCAGTGGCATAATGAATGTAAGTTTGTCCAAGTCTTCATGTGATGTTTTCTAAAGAAGATTAAAGACATGCATATAAAATAGGCATTCTTTGTTAAAATATCTAATGGAGGAAAAAAACATGGGGTTTTTTTTAAGATGATGACTTTAAATACAAATTTCAAAATCTCTTTTCACAATTGCAAATTCAAATATGTTACTGCTACCCCTACCCCCCCCCCCCCCCCCCCCCCCCCCAAGCATATACCCAATGTATAGCCATGGAATGTAGCATAGGTAAATTCCAACGGGAGGTTGCAAAAAATGATAAAGACATTATTAGTTACAAAGTCAGTTTAGTACATAATACCGTGAGGCAAATCCCCGTCCCAATACAGATTTCCATTTCACACCCTCAGGGTGGATGACTCCGTATTACGTCCCAAACTGACTGTAATGAATTTATCCTGCTAAAGACCTTTAAAAAATTTGTTAAAATTTCAGCAACATATTTGATAAATATTATTCAGTCATTAAATTAATTTCATATACATGTATCACATTGAAAATCATACCATCACAAATTTATATCAAATCACCACAGTTAAAAATATGAACAATAAGATTAAATAAATAAAATCATGTATGTTGAAACTGAATGCAGACATGCATTGAAAGCTATACAGAGATGGTGCATTGAAATTTCGGGGCATCATATGATTCGCAAGTGACATCACAGTTGACAAACTCTCTGAACAGAGACAATATATTAAAAATTTACGGGTGTCATGCAATTCATTAAGCCGTCAAACTAATTAATACACCCTCCAGGCGGAGACCTAATATAAAAAATTTCAGGGCATCATGTGATTAGCTTTTTTCCAATCTACAAATTTGTCTGAAGCGGGATAAGGAGTTTTAAAAATCCAGGTAGTTAATTTACATTAGATTTTATAATAATACAGGTATAGGAATTAGTATTTTTCTCTCAAGCTTTTCTGCCTCTCAAAGAAATTGCTTTTTACAAGATATGATTTCTTTTAATCACCACTTTGAATTTTGTATAAAATGAATTACTGTTTGCTTTTTGATAAAAGAGTTCATTCTCTGCGCTTGATTTGGTCAACTGAATTCAATGAGATAGACATGAGAGGATTATTAGCGTAGTCGTACCACATAAATCCTCACTCAATGAGATAGGCATGAGAGGATTATTAGCGTAGTCGTACCACATAAATCCTCACTCAATGAGATAGGCATGAGAGGATTATTAGCGTAGTCGTACCACATAAATCCTCACTCAATGAGATAGGCATGAGAGGATTATTAGCGTAGTCGTCCTCACTCCGGACTGCAATATCTAGAAACTACACTGTATCTGTTATTTTTTCCAAAATGCCAATAAAGTAAATGTTAATGCTGTTAATCCTAAATTTAAACGATATGGTGACATACCTTATTGAATGATAATTTGAAAGGTTGTTTGTAATTGAGCCTAATTAACATGAGTTCCACAAAGCAGGGCAATGCAGAAATGATAACTGCTTTCCTTCTGAAGTAATATTTCTTTCATCATAGATTTACAAACAATGTACAACTAAGAATTAACCATTTGTGATACATGTACATATGACAGTTCACGACATTTGATGCAATGTAAAACAAATCTGACATTATATGAAAAATTGTACAGATTGATAGAATATACACTCTATATGTACAAACACACACTTGTCAATAAAAGTATAATCAAATCTCAACATCACAAATTTGTCTCGTCTAAAAAACGCATTTTCTTCTATTTGGTAAACCTTACACTAAACAAAATTGATATGTACAGTTTTTATTGTATTGTATTGTATTGTTTATTGGCATTAAGCCTTACAGCTCATCAGCATAATATTCAGTTTTTATAATCACAGATTCATCCAACCTCAAAGTCAACCCACACTTAGTTAAGGTCGTTCTCACTTTGTTAAGGGCTAAGGTCTTTCTCACGAAGTTGAGGTCTTTCACACTTAGTTAAGGGTTAAGGTCTTTCTCAGAGACACCTTTTGTGGTTAGTTCCTCCAACAGTCTGTCCAAGTACTCCGGGTCAGGGTAACCAAATCTGAAGGACAGACAAATAACAGCATCAAAACCAACACCAAAATCGAAGGTCGTAATACAAAACATGAGGTAAAAATCTGTTCTTTTTTCCTTTTTTTTTTTTTTTTTTTTTTTGCAGTTGTTTCATATACATGTATATCCCGAGAGGGACATTGCGACTTTTGTATTTTTTCTGTATGTGTCAGGAGGAGGTATGTTTTTTTCTACAAAAGGTTGCAGGGGTTTGACACCCTTGTTTTTCTTACAGATTTCCTGTTTTTGATTTCATATAGGCCTACATGAATATTGCTATAGATACCACAATTGTGGTCACATACTTACTGTATGGACAAACTTCAGTTAACACTATATAAAGATGCTTGTATGAAGCTTTCATGTAAATTTCAGCTCTTCTGGTCCAGTGGTTCTTGAGAAGATTTTTAAATGACCCACCCTATTTTTGTATTTTGTGATTATCTCCCCTTTGAAGGAAGCATGGCTGTTCTTTTGAGGAAACATGCTTAAAAGCCCTTCACCCACGGATGATTTTTGCCAAAGGTTGAAATTGGTCAAGTGGTTCTGGAGAAGAAGTAGAAAATGTGAAAAGATTACAGGCAGACGGACAGACAGACAGACAACAGACCAACAGACAGTCAATAGACAGACAACAGACAGACAGACATCAGACAATCAACAGACAACAGACATCAGACAGTCAACAAACAGTCAACAGACAGACAACAGCCAGACAGACAGACAACCGATATCAGACAACAGACAGACAACAGACAGTCAACAGTCAGACATCAAACAGTCAACAGACAACAAACAGACAGTCAACAGACATCAGACATACATGTACAGACAACAGACAGTCTTACTAAAGACAGACAGACAGACATACAGACAAGAGACAGACAGACAACAGACACACAGACAGTCAACAGTCACACATACGATGGACAGATTTTGATGACATGTTAGTAGTGACTTTTATCCAATTTATATTATAAAAGACAATCACAGTAACAACAATTAAGGTCTACATGTGTATGTTCATCACTGCTGTAGCCAGCTGAAAACCTCATTACAGAGAAAATGAAACCTTACTGCTGTAGCCAACTGAAAACCTCATTACAGAGAAAATGAAACCTTACTGCTGTAGCCAGCTGAACAACCTCATTACAGAGAAAATGAAACCTTACTGCTGTAGCCAGCTGAAAGCCTCACTACAGAGAAAATGAAACCTTACTGCTGTAGCCAGCTGAAAACCCTCATTACAGAGAAAACAAGAGGTACTGTGAGCTAAGAATACCCCCCGCTTACCCCAATCTCCCAAAGGGTGTTGGTAATAGGTAAAATTTCAGTATTATGATCCAAAATGTATCTAGGAACACAGCATCTCCATGCGATGAAAAAAGCCGTTAAAGAATTTAAATGGAAACCATATTGCTACTTCGATGTCCAGTGCGCGACCTTTGACCTTTTGACCCCAAAATCGATAGGGAACATCTTCATCCCATGGGTAGTCCATATGTATGATATGGTGACTGTAGGTGGAAAGGATAACGCTTTAGAGCCCGGAAACCATATTGCTACTTCGATGTCCAGTGTGCGTGACCTTTGACCTTTTGACCCCAAAATCAATAGGGAACATCTTCATCCCATGGGTAGTCCATATGTATGATATGGTGACTGTAGGTGGAAAGGATAACGCTTTAGAGCCCGGAAACCATATTGCTACTTCGATGTCCAGTGCGCTTGACCTTTGACCTTTTGACCCCAAAATCAATAGGGAACATCTTCATCCCATTGGTAGTCCATATGTATGATATGGTGACTGTAGGTGGAAAGGATAACTCTTTAGAGCCCAGAAACCATATTGCTACTTCGATGTCCAGTGCGCGTGACCTTTGACCCCAAAATCGATAGGGAACATCTTCATCCCATGGGTAGTCCATATATATGATATGGTGACGGTAGGTGGAAAGGATAATGCTTTAGAGCCCGGAAACCATTGCATCTACAGACAGACGGACGGACGGACAGACAGACAGACAACCCGATTCCAGTATACCCCCCCCCACAACTTGTTGCGGGGGGTATGATGAAACCTTAGCTTACTGCTGTAGCCAGCTGAAAACCTCATTACAGAGAAAATGAAACCTTACTGCTGTAGCCAGCTGAAAACCCTCATTACAGAGAAAATGAATTACAATGGGCATGACATTATTAACTGCTGCATGCTTACCTCTCTGGACCACCACGCATGTTTGTCTTGTGGTGAATATCATTCCATGTGATGACATTGTCTCGCCCCGTTGTCCTAGAGAAACCGATGGTAAAGACTAGTCGCCTGTCAAAAGCTATCTTTAATAGTTTGAGGGCTAATTGACCCTTTGGACAGTCCGGTAAATAAGCCATTCTCCTTTCTCCTCTGTAGCTCACCCCTGGATTTGGGTGTTCTTCCTGGAATCAGTAATTAAAAAAAAAACAGTATATGTAAATCATCACAGGTAAAAGTACAGGGCAGACCTATTCTTCTGAAATCAGTGGTAACTCCAACATAAGACATTATTAGTCTGGTAACTCCAGCATAAGACATTATTACTTAAATCCAGCATAAGACATTACTACTGGTAACTCCAACATAAGACATTATTACTGGTAACTCCAGCATAAGACATTATTACTTAACTCCAACATAAGACATTATTACTTAACTCCAACATAAGACATTACTACTGGTAACTCCAACAGAAGACATTATTACTGGTAACTCCAACATAAGACATTATTACTTAACTCCAACATAAGACATTATTACTTAACTCCAACATAAGACATTATTACTTAACTCCAACATAAGACATTATTACTGGTAACTCCAGCATAAGACATTATTACTTAACTCCAACATAAGACATTATTACTTAACTCCAACATAAGACATTATTACTGGTAACTCCAACATAAGACATTATTACTGTTAACTCCAACATAAGACATTATTACTTAACTCCAACATAAGACATTATTACTGGTAACTCCAACATAAGACATTACTACTGGTAACTCCAACATAAGACATTATTACTTAACTCCAACATAAGACATTATTACTTAACTCCAACAGAAGACATTATTACTGGTAACTCCAGCATAAGACATTATTACTGGTAACTCCAACATAAGACATTATTACTTAACTCCAACATAAGACATTATTACTTAACTCCAACATAAGACATTATTACTGGTAACTCCAACATAAGACATTATTACTTAACTCCAACATAAGACATTACTACTGGTAACTCCAACATAAGACATTATTACTGGTAACTCCAACATAAGACATTATTACTTAACTCCAACATAAGACATTATTACTGGTAACTCCAACATAAGACATTACTACTGGTAACTCCAGCATAAGACATTATTACTTAACTCCAACATAAGACAGTATTACTTAACTCCAACAGAAGACATTATTACTGGTAACTCCAGCATAAGACATTATTACTGGTAACTCCAACATAAGACATTATTACTTAACTCCAGCATAAGACATTATTACTTAACTCCAACATAAGACATTATTACTTAACTCCAACATAAGACATTATTACTTAACTCCAACAGAAGACATTATTACTGGTAACTCCAACATAAGACATTATTACTGGTAACTCCAACATAAGACATTATTACTTAACTCCAACATAAGACATTACTACTGGTAACTCCAGCATAAGACATTATTACTTAACTCCAACATAAGACATTATTACTTAACTCCAACATAAGACATTATTACTGGTAACTCCAACATAAGACATTATTACTTAACTCCAACATAAGACATTATTACTGGTAACTCCAACATAAGACATTACTACTGGTAACTCCAACATAAGACATTATTACTTAACTCCAACATAAGACATTACTACTGGTAACTCCAACATAAGACATTATTACTTAACTCCAACATAAGACATTATTACTGGTAACTCCAACATAAGACATTACTGGTAACTCCAACATAAGACATTATTACTTAACTCCAACATAAGACATTATTACTTAACTCCAACATAAGACATTATTACTTAACTCCAACATAAGACATTATTACTGGTAACTCCAACATAAGACATTATTACTGGTAACTCCAACATAAGACATTACTACTGGTAACTCCAACATAAGACATTATTATTGGTAACTCCAGCATAAGACATTATTACTTAACTCCAACATAAGACATTATTACTGGTAACTCCAGCATAAGACATTATTACTTAACTCCAACATAAGACATTATTACTTAACTCCAGCATAAGACATTATTAGTCTGGTAACTCCAACATAAGACATTACTACTGTTAACTCCAGCATAAGACATTATTACTGGTAACTCCAGCATAAGACATTATTACTTAACTCCAACATAAGACATTATTAGTCTGGTAACTCCAGCATAAGACATTATTACTTAACTCCAACATAAGACATTATTACTTAACTCCAACATAGGACATTATTACTGGTAACTCCAACATAAGACATTATTACTTAACTCCAACATAAGACATTACTACTGGTAACTCCAACATAAGACATTACTACTGGTAACTCCAACATAAGACATTATTACTTAACTCCAACATAAGACATTATTACTGGTAACTCCAACATAAGACATTACTACTGGTAACTCCAACATAAGACATTATTACTTAACTCCAACATAAGACATTATTACTGGTAACTCCAACATAAGACATTATTACTTAACTCCAACATAAGACATTATTACTGGTAACTCCAACATAAGACATTACTACTGGTAACTCCAGCATAAGACATTATTACTTAACTCCAACATAAGACAGTATTACTTAACTCCAACAGAAGACATTATTACTGGTAACTCCAGCATAAGACATTATTACTGGTAACTCCAACATAAGACATTATTACTTAACTCCAGCATAAGACATTATTACTTAACTCCAACATAAGACATTATTACTTAACTCCAACAGAAGACATTATTACTGGTAACTCCAACATAAGACATTATTACTGGTAACTCCAACATAAGACATTATTACTTAACTCCAACATAAGACATTACTACTGGTAACTCCAGCATAAGACATTATTACTTAACTCCAACATAAGACATTATTACTTAACTCCAACATAAGACATTATTACTGGTAACTCCAACATAAGACATTATTACTTAACTCCAACATAAGACATTATTACTGGTAACTCCAACATAAGACATTACTACTGGTAACTCCAACATAAGACATTATTACTTAACTCCAACATAAGACATTACTACTGGTAACTCCAACATAAGACATTATTACTTAACTCCAACATAAGACATTATTACTGGTAACTCCAACATAAGACATTACTGGTAACTCCAACATAAGACATTATTACTTAACTCCAACATAAGACATTATTACTTAACTCCAACATAAGACATTATTACTTAACTCCAACATAAGACATTATTACTGGTAACTCCAACATAAGACATTACTACTGGTAACTCCAACATAAGACATTATTATTGGTAACTCCAGCATAAGACATTATTACTTAACTCCAACATAAGACATTATTACTGGTAACTCCAGCATAAGACATTATTACTTAACTCCAACATAAGACATTATTACTTAACTCCAGCATAAGACATTATTAGTCTGGTAACTCCAACATAAGACATTACTACTGTTAACTCCAGCATAAGACATTATTACTGGTAACTCCAGCATAAGACATTATTACTTAACTCCAACATAAGACATTATTAGTCTGGTAACTCCAGCATAAGACATTATTACTTAACTCCAACATAAGACATTATTACTGGTAACTCCAGCATAAGACATTATTACTGTTAACTCCAACATAAGACATTATTACTGGTAACTCCAACATAAGACATTATTACTGGTAACTCCAGCATAAGACATTATTACTGGTAACTCCAACATAAGACATTATTACTTAACTCCAACATAAGACATTATTAGTCTGGTAACTCCAGCATAAGACATTATTACTGGTAACTCCAACATAAGACATTATTACTTAACTCCAACATAAGACATTATTACTGGTAACTCCAGCATAAGACATTATTACTGGTAACTCCAACATAAGACATTATTACTTAACTCCAACATAAGACATTATTAGTCTGGTAACTCCAGCATAAGACATTATTACTTAACTCTAGCATAAGACATTATTACTGGTAACTCCAGCATAAGACATTATTACTTAACTCCAACATAAGACATTATTAGTCTGGTAACTCCAGCATAAGACATTATTACTTAACTCCAACATAAGACATTATTACTTAACTCCAACATAAGACATTACTACTGGTAACTCCAACATAAGACATTATTACTTAACTCCAGCATAAGACATTATTACTGGTAACTCCAACATAAGACATTACTGGTAACTCCAACATAAGACATTATTACTGGTAACTCCAACATAAGACATTATTACTTAACTCCAACATAAGACATTATTACTTAACTCCAACATAAGACATTATTACTTAACTCCAACATAAGACATTATTACTGGTAACTCCAACATAAGACATTATTACTTAACTCCAACATAAGACATTATTACTGGTAACTCCAGCATAAGACATTATTACTGGTAACTCCAACATAAGACATTATTACTGGTAACTCCAACATAAGACATTATTACTGGTAACTCCAACATAAGACATTATTACTGGTAACTCCAACATAAGACATTATTACTTAACTCCAGCATAAGACATTATTACTGTTAACTCCAGCATAAGACATTATTACTGGTAACTCCAGCATAAGACATTATTACTTAACTCCAACATAAGACATTATTACTTAACTCCAACATAAGACATTATTACTGGTAACTCCAGCATAAGACATTATTACTTAACTCCAGCATAAGACATTATTACTTAACTCCAACATAAGACATTATTACTTAACTCCAACATAAGACATTATTACTGTTAACTCCAGCATAAGACATTATTACTGGTAACTCCAGCATAAGACATTATTACTTAACTCCAACATAAGACATTATTACTTAACTCCAACATAAGACATTATTACTGGTAACTCCAACATAAGACATTATTACTTAACTCCAACATAAGACATTATTACTGTTAACTCCAGCATAAGACATTATTACTGGTAACTCCAGCATAAGACATTATTACTGGTAACTCCAACATAAGACATTATTACTTAACTCCAGCATAAGACATTATTAGTCTGGTAACTCCAACATAAGACATTACTACTGGTAACTCCAACATAAGACATTATTACTTAACTCCAGCATAAGACATTATTACTTAACTCCAGCATAAGACATTATTAGTCTGGTAACTCCAACATAAAACATTACTACTGGTAACTCCAGCATAAGACATTATTACTTAACTCCAACATAAGACATTATTACTGGTAACTCCAACATAAGACATTATTACTGTTAACTCCAACATAAGACATTATTACTGGTAACTCCAACATAAGACATTACTACTGGTAACTCCAGCATAAGACATTATTACTGTTAACTCCAACATAAGACATTATTACTTAACTCCAACAGAAGACATTATTACTTAACTCCAACATAAGACATTATTACTTAACTCCAACATAAGACATTATTACTGGTAACTCCAGCATAAGACATTATTACTGTTAACTCCAGCATAAGACATTACTACTGTTAACTCCAACATAAGACATTATTACTGTTAACTCCAGCATAAGACATTATTACTGTTAACTCCAACATAAGACATTATTACTGTTAACTCCAACATAAGACATTATTACTGGTAACTCCAGCATAAGACATTATTACTGTTAACTCCAACATAAGACATTATTACTTAACTCCAACATAAGACATTATTACTGGTAACTCCAACATAAGACATTACTACTGGTAACTCCAACATAAGACATTATTACTTAACTCCAACATAAGACATTATTACTTAACTCCAACAAAAGACATTATTACTGGTAACTCCAGCATAAGACATTATTACTGGTAACTCCAACATAAGACATTATTACTTAACTCCAACATAAGACATTATTACTTAACTCCAACATAGGACATTATTACTGGTAACTCCAACATAAGACATTATTACTTAACTCCAACATAAGACATTACTACTGGTAACTCCAACATAAGACATTACTACTGGTAACTCCAACATAAGACATTATTACTTAACTCCAACATAAGACATTATTACTGGTAACTCCAACATAAGACATTACTACTGGTAACTCCAACATAAGACATTATTACTTAACTCCAACATAAGACATTATTACTGGTAACTCCAACATAAGACATTATTACTTAACTCCAACATAAGACATTATTACTGGTAACTCCAACATAAGACATTACTACTGGTAACTCCAGCATAAGACATTATTACTTAACTCCAACATAAGACAGTATTACTTAACTCCAACAGAAGACATTATTACTGGTAACTCCAGCATAAGACATTATTACTGGTAACTCCAACATAAGACATTATTACTTAACTCCAGCATAAGACATTATTACTTAACTCCAACATAAGACATTATTACTTAACTCCAACATAAGACATTATTACTTAACTCCAACAGAAGACATTATTACTGGTAACTCCAACATAAGACATTATTACTGGTAACTCCAACATAAGACATTATTACTTAACTCCAACATAAGACATTACTACTGGTAACTCCAGCATAAGACATTATTACTTAACTCCAACATAAGACATTATTACTTAACTCCAACATAAGACATTATTACTGGTAACTCCAACATAAGACATTATTACTTAACTCCAACATAAGACATTATTACTGGTAACTCCAACATAAGACATTACTACTGGTAACTCCAACATAAGACATTATTACTTAACTCCAACATAAGACATTACTACTGGTAACTCCAACATAAGACATTATTACTTAACTCCAACATAAGACATTATTACTGGTAACTCCAACATAAGACATTACTGGTAACTCCAACATAAGACATTATTACTTAACTCCAACATAAGACATTATTACTTAACTCCAACATAAGACATTATTACTTAACTCCAACATAAGACATTATTACTGGTAACTCCAACATAAGACATTACTACTGGTAACTCCAACATAAGACATTATTATTGGTAACTCCAGCATAAGACATTATTACTTAACTCCAACATAAGACATTATTACTGGTAACTCCAGCATAAGACATTATTACTTAACTCCAACATAAGACATTATTACTTAACTCCAGCATAAGACATTATTAGTCTGGTAACTCCAACATAAGACATTACTACTGTTAACTCCAGCATAAGACATTATTACTGGTAACTCCAGCATAAGACATTATTACTTAACTCCAACATAAGACATTATTAGTCTGGTAACTCCAGCATAAGACATTATTACTTAACTCCAACATAAGACATTATTACTGGTAACTCCAGCATAAGACATTATTACTGTTAACTCCAACATAAGACATTATTACTGGTAACTCCAACATAAGACATTATTACTGGTAACTCCAGCATAAGACATTATTACTGGTAACTCCAACATAAGACATTATTACTTAACTCCAACATAAGACATTATTAGTCTGGTAACTCCAGCATAAGACATTATTACTGGTAACTCCAACATAAGACATTATTACTTAACTCCAACATAAGACATTATTACTGGTAACTCCAGCATAAGACATTATTACTGGTAACTCCAACATAAGACATTATTACTTAACTCCAACATAAGACATTATTAGTCTGGTAACTCCAGCATAAGACATTATTACTTAACTCTAGCATAAGACATTATTACTGGTAACTCCAGCATAAGACATTATTACTTAACTCCAACATAAGACATTATTAGTCTGGTAACTCCAGCATAAGACATTATTACTTAACTCCAACATAAGACATTATTACTTAACTCCAACATAAGACATTACTACTGGTAACTCCAACATAAGACATTATTACTTAACTCCAGCATAAGACATTATTACTGGTAACTCCAACATAAGACATTACTGGTAACTCCAACATAAGACATTATTACTGGTAACTCCAACATAAGACATTATTACTTAACTCCAACATAAGACATTATTACTTAACTCCAACATAAGACATTATTACTTAACTCCAACATAAGACATTATTACTTAACTCCAACATAAGACATTATTACTGGTAACTCCAACATAAGACATTATTACTTAACTCCAACATAAGACATTATTACTGGTAACTCCAGCATAAGACATTATTACTGGTAACTCCAACATAAGACATTATTACTGGTAACTCCAACATAAGACATTATTACTGGTAACTCCAACATAAGACATTATTACTGGTAACTCCAACATAAGACATTATTACTTAACTCCAGCATAAGACATTATTACTGTTAACTCCAGCATAAGACATTATTACTGGTAACTCCAGCATAAGACATTATTACTTAACTCCAACATAAGACATTATTACTTAACTCCAACATAAGACATTATTACTGGTAACTCCAGCATAAGACATTATTACTTAACTCCAGCATAAGACATTATTACTTAACTCCAACATAAGACATTATTACTTAACTCCAACATAAGACATTATTACTGTTAACTCCAGCATAAGACATTATTACTGGTAACTCCAGCATAAGACATTATTACTTAACTCCAACATAAGACATTATTACTTAACTCCAACATAAGACATTATTACTGGTAACTCCAACATAAGACATTATTACTTAACTCCAACATAAGACATTATTACTGTTAACTCCAGCATAAGACATTATTACTGGTAACTCCAGCATAAGACATTATTACTGGTAACTCCAACATAAGACATTATTACTTAACTCCAGCATAAGACATTATTAGTCTGGTAACTCCAACATAAGACATTACTACTGGTAACTCCAACATAAGACATTATTACTTAACTCCAGCATAAGACATTATTACTTAACTCCAGCATAAGACATTATTAGTCTGGTAACTCCAACATAAGACATTACTACTGGTAACTCCAGCATAAGACATTATTACTTAACTCCAACATAAGACATTATTACTGGTAACTCCAACATAAGACATTATTACTGTTAACTCCAACATAAGACATTATTACTGGTAACTCCAACATAAGACATTACTACTGGTAACTCCAGCATAAGACATTATTACTGTTAACTCCAACATAAGACATTATTACTTAACTCCAACAGAAGACATTATTACTTAACTCCAACATAAGACATTATTACTTAACTCCAACATAAGACATTATTACTGGTAACTCCAGCATAAGACATTATTACTGTTAACTCCAGCATAAGACATTACTACTGTTAACTCCAACATAAGACATTATTACTGTTAACTCCAGCATAAGACATTATTACTGTTAACTCCAACATAAGACATTATTACTGTTAACTCCAACATAAGACATTATTACTGGTAACTCCAGCATAAGACATTATTACTGTTAACTCCAACATAAGACATTATTACTTAACTCCAACAGAAGACATTATTACTGGTAACTCCAACATAAGACATTATTACTTAACTCCAGCATAAGACATTACTACTGGTAACTCCAGCATAAGACATTATTACTGTTAACTCCAGCATAAGACATTATTACTGGTAACTCCAACATAAGACATTATTACTGGTAACTCCAACATAAGACATTATTACTTAACTCCAACATAAGACATTATTACTTAACTCCAACATAAGACATTATTACTTAACTCCAACATAAGACATTATTACTGTTAACTCCAACATAAGACAGTATTACTTAACTCCAACAGAAGACATTATTACTGGTAACTCCAGCATAAGACATTATTACTGGTAACTCCAACATAAGACATTATTACTTAACTCCAGCATAAGACATTATTAGTCTGGTAACTCCAACATAAGACATTACTACTGGTAACTCCAACATAAGACATTATTACTTAACTCCAGCATAAGACATTATTACTTAACTCCAGCATAAGACATTATTAGTCTGGTAACTCCAACATAAGACATTACTACTGGTAACTCCAGCATAAGACATTATTACTTAACTCCAACATAAGACATTATTACTGTTAACTCCAACATAAGACATTATTACTGGTAACTCCAACATAAGACATTACTACTGGTAACTCCAGCATAAGACATTATTACTGTTAACTCCAGCATAAGACATTACTACTGTTAACTCCAACATAAGACATTATTACTGTTAACTCCAGCATAAGACATTATTACTGTTAACTCCAACATAAGACATTATTACTGTTAACTCCAACATAAGACATTATTACTGGTAACTCCAGCATAAGACATTATTACTGTTAACTCCAACATAAGACATTATTACTTAACTCCAACAGAAGACATTATTACTGGTAACTCCAACAGAAGACATTATTACTTAACTCCAGCATAAGACATTACTACTGGTAACTCCAGCATAAGACATTACTACTGGTAACTCCAACATAAGACATTACTACTGGTAACTCCAACATAAGACATTATTACTGTTAACTCCAACATAAGACATTATTACTGGTAACTCCAACATAAGACATTACTACTGGTAACTCCAACATAAGACATTATTACTGGTAACTCCAACATAAGACATTACTACTGGTAACTCCAACATAAGACATTATTACTTAACTCCAGCATAAGACATTACTACTGGTAACTCCAGCATAAGACATTACTACTGGTAACTCCAACATAAGACATTACTACTGGTAACTCCAACATAAGACATTACTACTGGTAACTCCAACATAAGACATTACTACTGGTAACTCCAACATAAGACATTACTACTGGTAACTCCAGCATAAGACATTATTACTGGTAACTCCAACATAAGACATTACTACTGGTAACTCCAGCATAAGACATTATTACTTAACTCCAGCATAAGACATTATTAATGGTAACTCCAGCATAAGACATTACTACTGGTAACTCCAGCATAAGACATTATTACTTAACTCCAGCATAAGACATTATTAATGGTAACTCCAACATAAGACATTACTACTGGTAACTCCAACATAAGACATTATTACTGTTAACTCCAGCATAAGACATTATTACTGGTAACTCCAACATAAGACATTACTACTGGTAACTCCAACATAAGACATTATTACTTAACTCCAGCATAAGACATTATTACTTAACTCCAACATAAGACATTATTACTGGTAACTCCAACATAAGACATTATTACTTAACTCCAACATAAGACATTATTACTTAACTCCAACATAAGACATTATTACTGGTAACTCCAACATAAGACATTATTACTGGTAACTCCAACATAAGACATTACTACTGGTAACTCCAACATAAGACATTACTACTGGTAACTCCAACATAAGACATTATTACTGGTAACTCCAACATAAGACATTATTACTGGTAACTCCAACATAAGACATTATTACTTAACTCCAACATAAGACATTATTACTGGTAACTCCAACATAAGACATTATTACTTAACTCCAGCATAAGACATTATTACTTAACTCCAACATAAGACATTATTACTTAACTCCAACATAAGACATTATTACTTAACTCCAACAGAAGACATTATTACTGGTAACTCCAACATAAGACATTACTACTGGTAACTCCAACATAAGACATTATTACTTAACTCCAGCATAAGACATTATTACTTAACTCCAACATAAGACATTATTACTTAACTCCAACATAAGACATTATTACTGGTAACTCCAACATAAGACATTATTACTTAACTCCAGCATAAGACATTACTACTGGTAACTCCAACATAAGACATTATTACTGGTAACTCCAACATAAGACATTACTACTGGTAACTCCAACATAAGACATTATTACTTAACTCCAGCATAAGACATTATTACTTAACTCCAACATAAGACATTATTACTTAACTCCAACATAAGACATTATTACTTAACTCCAACATAAGACATTATTACTTAACTCCAACAGAAGACATTATTACTTAACTCCAACATAAGACATTATTACTGGTAACTCCAACATAAGACATTATTACTGGTAACTCCAGCATAAGACATTATTACTGGTAACTCCAGCATAAGACATTATTACTGGTAACTCCAACATAAGACATTATTACTTAACTCCAACATAAGACATTACTACTGGTAACTCCAACATAAGACATTACTACTGGTAACTCCAGCATAAGACATTACTACTGGTAACTCCAACATAAGACATTATTACTGGTAACTCCAGCATAAGACATTATTACTGGTAACCAACTTTCATACCCATATGTAATGTGTACCAACAAGATTTAGTAGCATATGTTTCTTGTGAATATTTTCCACTGCAAAAGTTTTTTTTAAGGTTTGTGCAGAAATTGTATATGTCAGCTCACTAGCAAATCTTACTGGTCTTGCCCATGCATATTTCTTTATCAACAATTCACAAATAAAGATAATCGATCTATCTTGTTATTTTTAGACATGATGAAGATTAGAATGATGAATAAAATTGACATATCAAAGTGCTTAAAGCAAGTTACCATCTGGGAAATGAGGAAATTAATCTCGATAGTTCACACTAAACATTTGATACACACTTACCCCTTGAATGCCTTCCTTAAAGTCATATGTTATGACATGAGTTCTGCATTTGGGAAACCCTGGAATACTTTGGTCAATGGTCTGAACTGTCATGGTGCCCTGAGGTTGGGTTCCGTAGACAATCCCGTAAACTTCTCCACACGTGGGACAGACGGGTTTGAATTTAAATTGTCGTTCTATACAGGGCTTGCAGAATTGATGTTGGCATTTAGGCAGAGTCTTATAATCCTCATCCACCATCTCCAAACAAATCACACAGTGCTGGTCATCTGCTGCTGTGGCAGGTGCCTGTTTCGATGGCACATGGTTAGATTCTGAACCGTATGGAATATTTTGATATTCAGGCTGTGTGGTATCACATTCTTCAACATCCATAGGGATCTCCTGCACATTTTCACTAATGTTGCAGTTCCCAATTCTTCTCATCATACTTTGTAGCTTGGTTCTTTCCTCAGTTACATAATCATCTAATGAGCGAGTTATGGCTAAAGTTGTTTCATCCTGTATGTTCACAATATGGATGGAATTTAACTGACAACCAGGAGGTCTATTGTTAACAAAGTCAGTTATCTGTTTCACCATACAGCTTGACACAATAGATACATGTGTGGAATTTTCAACTGAAACCATAAAAAATAACTATGGAATTCCAAATACAAATTCCTCAGTTAAAGGAAGTATTAAATTCGGAGAACTTCCATGTGAAAATACTAGTATAGATCTTTCCCATGTAAAAATCAAACTGGATTGATACAATGCTCTAAATTGCTGTTTAAAATGGCAACTTCCTTATATATAAAAAAATATATATATATATATATATATATATATATATATATATATATATATATAATATATATATACACACACACACACACACGTATATATATATATATATATATATATATATATATATAAGTATGAGTGGGTGGGGGTAGGGTGTGCATGCATGTATGTGTTTGTAATGTTTACTCGTATCTACTGCAATATATATTTCTGAGAAATAAATTACTACACCCCTGTGAAAACAAGTACATGTACCACTATTATTGTTGCCATATATTCTACCTGGATCTCTTTTTTTTAAGGGTTTGATTTTTGTTACTCTTTTTTTATCATGTCTTACATGTAGATATCTAACTCATCTTTATATCTTCTTGCAAGTACAATGTATCACAAATCTTTCGTTCAAGTAGGAAGGGATGAAGGAAATGTGACCCTAAGTGGGTGTAACTTTCAATTATCTATGGCTGGTGAAATGTGAAATGAATTTATCTAGTCTGATTTATCAATAACTAGTTGGTGCATTCATTTACATTTTGTTGCCAGTAATGGCTTTATTATTAGCAAACTTGGCAACAACTACCATTACTTGTCATAATGAACCTGCCAGTTGTGCATATGGCAGCTACAGATATTTTCAGGTTAATTACAGTAACTCCGACCTCATGTGACTGTCTTATTATGGGTTCAAACCAAAAAATCTGTATCAAATTCCTCTTAAAGTAGTCTAATTTAACCAATAATCAAAGAAAATGTATATCTTGCCATCTTATTTTTTTTTTAAAAGATGTCACACATACATACAAAGAAGTATGTACATCAACATTAGAAACTCACACTTTTTCAGTAAAACGAATGATAAAAGTACCTAAAAAACTTGTTTTAATGACAAAATTTCAATTTTAACAGTTTCAAAACACTCATACTTCATATATTATATTAATTGTGGGCATCAGGAAAATCACTGTATAATAGACATACATGTACAATAGCGAAAATATAAGAGCATGAGTTATTGCCCTTGACATTCTTTTTTTTTTTCATTATAGATAATTGATTATTTATAGAAAATATAAACTTTTTTAGCATCAAATAGTTTACTAGATTTTCTATTGTACCCAGTGAATAAATGTCTGCAAATATATATTTCTATCACGCACAAAGTTTAATATGACGATGTTACCATAATTGATGGTATCAAAGCCATATATTGATTTAATAGAGAAAATTGACTACCATGAAAAAAATCAAAATTTTGACATACACTGTATACATGCATCTCAACTTACTTGTGCCCATTAAAGGCATAGCAATGTTGTAGACCTGCCAATGGCTAGCCATCTGTAAAACCTTGGTATGACAAGTATTGACACTTTCCAGCCATTCTTCCTCGGAATCAGTTTCTTCATACACAGGAGAAATCACCATAAATATGGATACAGTTTCATCAAAATTTCTCCCTGCATCCACCACAAAAACATCTCCAGGCCTGGTGTTGTGTTCCTTGTATTCCTCAACACTGAATTGGAGTTCCTTTCCTCCTAGGGCAAAAACAGCTTTTGAGACATCCCCCTCATGCTTCAGGTCCTTGTCTTCAGGACACACTATTACATTGGTAGCAGACTTCACAATATTTCCTGTGTATACCTGTATTGAGAAGTCATTTGTCAAATGATATTCATGAAACACCACGCCTCCGTTTTGGTAGGTATAAGACTTTGGAAAATCCGGGGAAACTCTCCCATCGATATTCAATGAGCCTGTGGGAGTTAGATCAACAACAGGCTTAAGTGAAGCAGAATTGATGGAAAGGGACAGTCTTGGAACCGAGTCAGTATTACCACTAAAGATGCTGGAAAAAATCTGCTTCATGACCACTACCGCTTCATCGTCGACATCAATGAAATGGATTTCTTTCAATGAAGATCCTTCGATTTTGGAACTGGCAGATATCACAGCATAGGCATATTGATAGGCACATATGTCAACCGGCATACCAAATATACCTACAATTAGTTCAATTCAAAAGTGAGTGTACTGTGACCATACCTGTAGGTAACTCCGTTACATCTTCTAAAATAAAACAGGGACAAAGGAACTGTACATGTGTTGCTTGCATTTTTGCAACTTTTTACCTATGTAAAAGTAAAAGGAAATGTTTCACTAATACCATAGTATCCATTTTTTAGTTCTTTTCCCATATATTGGGTAATATTGATGAAACTGGAAATGTTGGCTTTTTCAGTGTATGAGGAAAATTCACAAAATTAAAAGCACCAAACTTTCCATTCATTTAAAATGATGCAGTTATAATTGCAAACAAGAGGCCCACAGGCCTTATCGGTCACCTGAGTACTAGTGAAAAAGTATCACTACTCCCAAGGGCTATGAAATCTAGAAAAACAAGAGGTACTGTGAGCAATGCTCACTAAGAATACCCCCCGCTTACCCCAATCTCCCAAAGGGTGTTGGTAATAGATATAATTAAACTACCTCTTTTCTGAGTGTAAAATAAAAATGGCAGACAAACCGAACCATATTGCTACTTCGATGTCCAGTGCGCATGACCTTTGACCTTTTGACCCCAAAATCGATAGGGAACACCTTCATCCCATGGGTAGTCCATATGTATGATATGGTGACTGTAGGTGGAAAGGATAACGCTTTAAAGCCCAGAAACCATATTGCTACTTCAATGTCCAGTGCGCGTGACCTTTGACCTTTTGACCCCAAAATCAATAGAAAACATCTTCATCCCATGGGTAGTCCATATGTATGATATGGTGACTGTAGGTGGAAAGGATAACGCTTTAGAGCCTGGAATCCATATTGCTACTTCGATGTCCAGTGTGCTTGACCTTTGGACCCCAAAATCGATAGGGAACATCTTCATCCCTTGGGTAGTCCATATATATGATATAGTGACGGTAGGTGGAAAGGATAATGCTTTAGAGCCCGGAAACCATTGCATCTACAGACGGACGGACAACCCGATTCCAGTATACCCCCCCCCCCCCCCCAACTTGTTGCGGGGGGTATAAAAATTCCTGTTCTGAATATCTAAATTCTAATGTTCAGCAACAGTATAAAACAAGATGTGTTCTTAAAACTTCACTAGCTAGTGCCCTCAAAAGTGCATACACTGATGAAAGCTTTACATAAATTATAATAGGTGTATTAACATTAAAACATCAAAAGATATGCCTAATTTGGACCCATCCTAGAGTCAAAACCCTGGGTTGTGAAATTCACCATTTTTTTTTTTTTTTTGTACATCCTTTTCTGCTATTCCTAAGTATCAATTTTAAAGATTTTATACAGTATCAGCAATTTAACTTACACATAAATACTATATACTAAGTTTGGCCTCACCCTGGGGTCAAAACCCCTACTCAGGGGATCTCATCAAATTTACAATTTTAGTAAAAGACTACCCACTCTTTCTAAATATCCATTTAGTTTCAATTAAGTATCAATATAACACTAAAGAAGATGTTATTTAAGTGTTTTACACATAAACACTATATAGTAAGGTTGGCCCCGCCCTGGAGTCAGAACCCCTATCCCGGGGATCATGAAATTTACAATTTTGGTATGCATTTAGTTTATCTTAAACATGTGCGGTTGTAGAGAAGATTTTTGAAAATTGGTCAATTTTAAGCAGTTTTTGCCAAATTTGAAAAGAATTGAAATGATAGTTATAAAAAAGTTGAAAATGTCTTTTGTTCACACATTTAATAACTGACCATTTTGGCCCCACCCTGATACCAAAACCCCTACCCCTGGGATCATCAAATTTACAATTTTGGTAAAAGACTACCTGTTCTTTCTAAATATCTATCTAGTTTCAATTTAGTATCAATAGCACTAACGATGTTTTTTAAGTGTTTTACAAATAAACACTATATACAAATTTTGGCCCCACCCTGCGGTCAGAACCCCTACCACGGGGATCATGAAATTTACAATTTTGGTAGAGATCTTCCTACTCTACATCACTAAGCATTTAGTTTTAATTTCTATCATGTGACTGTGCAGTTCTTGAGAAGAAGATTTTTTTTAATTTGTCAATTTTGGACAGTTTTTGCCTCGCCCCTAGGGCCCCAAGGGTGCTGGAGTCCTGAAATTTACAATTTATGTCCCCATTGTTCCAAAGATGCTTCATACACTTGAAAAAAATGTGACTGATAGTTATCAAAAAGAAGTTAAAATGTTCAATTGTTAACGCATGTTGACAACCAATCACAATAGGTCAACATGGGGGGGGGGGGGGGGGGGAATTCCAACATTTCTAGCTACATTTCTTTTTGATAGAAAAATTATGTTGAATAATCCTGATGCCAAAACTGTATGTCGTTAAGATGATATAAATTACTGCATTCTCTATCAAAATGAGTACATGTAATAGAAATCTTTCTTTTGAAAAAGATCGAACATTCAGTCAGCATAATTGACAAATATTGTAAACCAAATTTTATTCATGAATTGTTGATTAAGTAAAGGTGTTTGCGATGAAATATGTTTGTGCTAGGGCCAACAAATACACCTTATGTATCGTCAAGAGGAGTGGTTTGTGGCTACAAATTTTCGTAATAAAGGGATGATCACAAAATTCCCACATGAATAAAAGCCGACTTACAGAAAAGTACATTAAGAATTAATTACCAGAACTGATAGCAGGAATTCCTACAGAATTCATTCCTAATTCTGCAGCTTTCACAATGCTGGATTCAACAGCAGAATGGAGCTGTGTTTTACACAAACTCTCCTTTTCTGAGTTCCACCGTGGCCCTACAGTATTAATGACATAGGCATAAGGCAAGTCACCAGCCTCTGTTTCAGCACATGTCCCCACTTTTACTAGACCATTTCTCTTGATATGCTCCTTGCAAGCATGGTCAAATGATATTCCTGCTGCTTGCAGTATGGCAAGCGCCACCCCTGACCCATGTTGCAGATATTCATTGGCAGCATTGACAATGCAGGACACAGGTAGTTCTAAAATGTTCTCTTTATAAACAAACACCTGGATATTTTGTTCTGTGATGAATGTGTGGACGTCACTCCTGAAATCAACTAGAACTGGGTGTTGTCTGGATGCAGAAAGTGTAATTTTCCGTGGGGAGGTATCTGGATTATGCGAAATCTTTTCCATGGTTGATCTCTTCACTCTTTGGGCATCCTCTGATGACAAAGCAATGACATGAATGCCATTGAAATGATCTGCTACTGGAACAAATAAGAGAGCTTCTTTGAAAAGAGGTTGAATTTCACTCACCATGGATTGCAGAACTGAATTTTCCAGGTTTGGTAAAGGAATAGTGTCCACATGCACCCTGTCTGTCAATTCCTGCAACATTTGTTTTACAAATGCCTCACTTCCCCGAAGATTTTCAAATGGGCCGACCAAAATTATTTTTGACCCTCGACCCTCATATCTCATATTTAAAGATGTTAACTGTGTTTGCAATTCTTTATAGTAAAAAAACAGAAAGGCTTCATAAACATCCTGTGCCACATTGGGTATTTCCAACTCCCCTTCCATGGCTTTTTCAACATATTTGTTTGGTGTTGACTCTATGCTCCTTATCTTCGACATTAACTCATCCATCTTAGAATTCATTGAAGTCACTCGCAGAACCAGTAGTCTGTGCTCATCAAGTCCTGCAATCTTCACATCTGTTTCACCTGTTTAGACATGAACATGTTACTTTGTAAATTATGAAAAAGTTTAGTTCCATTTCAATCTTTGTAGTTTCGAAACAAGTCATTTTCAATTGGTAAAGATGGTATCCAAACATACTGTATTTTGCACCATATTATTTTTGCCCAGATGCATTGAAAAAAAAAAAAATTCCCATTTTTAATTTGCCTACTAATTTTTTTTTTATTTTTTTTTTGGCGATTTAAGAGTCATGAGTGAATTTAAATTCACCCATTCACCCATTTTCAAGTTGTTCATTTTAGACATGGGCAAAAAAGAAGCAGTGACAGAAATTTCCCTGGATACATGTATAGCTATCATATTTTTCTTGTATCCAGAAGCAATTCACCAACTAACCCTGTGAACTCTGTAACTGAAGCTCCTCAAGGACTGTGTTAAGGATCTGTGGGTCAGTAACGCATAGCTTGACCTCCCGCACTCGGCCTTTGTAGTTTCCCAGTTTGGTGAATTTACTCACAGCTTGGTACACTGAGGACATAAACGTCCGACCATCCTCACAAAGAGGATCTTAAAAAAAACATATCAATATCAGAGTATAGCTGTGATACTTCTCGACTTAATTAGTGCATTAAGTAGGTACTCAACATCGTCATTATGGCTGACTTCCTTTAAAAACATGGAGGAAAAAATCAATATCAGCAATAATTGACTTTTCCTTTTCAATTTAAATCTACTAAAACTGTACTTTTTGACAAAATAAAGTAAATTTGAAAAATTTCAAATTCAAAATATTGTTGTACATATCCTCCACTTTTCATCTACATCATATTTCTCTGGTGTAGCATACATCCTTAAGACTGGTCCACTTTAAGATCAACAGTGCTCTGTTGTTGTTGATTAAAAAATAATAATCTATATGCATGCATACTAAATTTAGATATTGGCATTATTTTATTTGTTTAGGTTGATCATAAATGCCCTTTTGAATGTGCTTAAAGACGTCAAAATAAAATATTGCCAATATAAATATTAAAGAATACTAATTGCAAAACACTGGTTAGGTAGTACTAATTTATAATTCCACAAAATATTTTATTGTTTACATCAGTGATCAATTTTGAATATGCTACTGTATAAGTATTTTGAAATTACTTACCATTTGACCTGACAGGGATGACCAGAGATTTGAAACTCCCATCATTTTCTGCTGTGCTAAGGGCAGTGAGTATATCTTGCTGCAGGTGATGTGGACTGGCATGTACGTGGACAATTTTCTTCTGGGGGAGATCACCTGCTGGCGTCACAAAATTCTTACTGAATGACATAACTGTTGTTTCTACAAAAAAGTCAAATACATGTATCATCTGGTGTAGAAATGCAATATACCATCTACAATTTTTATCTTGTAACATATCATTTGATGATTATTAAAACTTGAACTTCATTATACCTCTTAACTACTAGCGAGTTAAAACTCAAAATAATCAGTCTACATTCTGATTTAAACCACCCCATTCTCCTTACACTCAATCAGTGTAACGATCGAGAAGGGGGGTTGGGGGGGGGGGGGGTTTAATCCGACCAGTTGGTTTGCTTCTTACCTTTCAGTTTTAAAGTGGTACTGGGAGAAATACTTTTCAGTACTGGATCATCACCCATATCTACAAAAATCAGAACCACTTTTTAAAAGACCTAGCACACTCTTCCCATTTTCATCAAAGTAACTTAATTAGGGAATATGTTTGTCGTCAAAAACTTTTTTAAAGACACTGCTAGGTTGGAAGAAGGAGAAGCGTATCTCTCACTCACCAGCAAGGAAGGGATCGTTAGTGAAGAGCCTGACGAGTCCATCATATTTGTCCTGTTTGGTGACATCACCTGATGCTGCTGTTAGCTGGATCCCGTTAACACAACACGAGAACTTCCTCCTG
This sequence comes from Ostrea edulis, assembly GCF_947568905.1. Taxonomy (NCBI): domain Eukaryota; kingdom Metazoa; phylum Mollusca; class Bivalvia; order Ostreida; family Ostreidae; genus Ostrea; species Ostrea edulis. The sequence continues at coordinate 78,517,673 of NC_079169.1, forward strand.
CTAGGCTGAGATGAAACTGTGAAGGGCAAGAAAAATACAAATTTTTCATTTCCATAGATTTTTTAGAAACTGAAACCCAACTTTTTTCATTGGGGTCCAAAAGCTTAACCCACAGCAAACTTAGCTTAAAGCTGTAGGTCCCTTCATTCATACCCGAAACTCTTGGTGCAGGAAGACTTATTTGTCGGGTAACATGCGTCTGTTTTCTCGAAGGAATCTTTACTTTCTCTTGTTCATACTTCTTCAGCTCTTTTTCAAATTCCTGTGATAGAGTTTCAAAGAAAAAAAGTTCAGTTAATTAACTTTATATTGAATTTCCTTTCACATGAGATATCCTGTTTATGATTTTTATATCATATAAGGATTTACAAAGGCACTGTCTATATATTGATATAGGTCAAATGCACCTTAAAGATTTTCCCATCAGCAGGATATATCACAATGTGTATTTCCTCCACTGAAGAAGAGGGATTTTCCTTCTCGAACTGCCTGAAGACTTTGATCATAGACTGCACCACTTGCACTGGGGGCATGTTTAGTGTCCCACATCCCAACGCTGGAAAGGAGATGCTGTTGACACCCCTCTGATCTGCTTGACTCAAACATTGCTTCACAAAATTTTCCAGCATCTTCATGAAAAAAAATCTTTTTCATCTTTCGTGCACAAAACTTCTGTATTAATCATCCTTTTTTTTTTTTTTTTTTTTTACTATTGAACAATACATTTAATATGTTTTTCCTGTATAGAGCAACAGACACAGTGTAACACACTTATAGTGAAGCACTGAGGATGAACCATTTTGATTCGTTATAAACATAATTCGTTATATCCAAAAAGTTTTATATGTTTTAAAACTACAGGAAATAAAAATCATTTCACTATAAGCATGAATTTATTGTGAACTTGTTCACTGTAATTGTGTTTTACTATATTAGTTCTTTGAATAAGTTGTGTGGAATATATACCTCCAAACAGTGGCTCTTTTCAGAATCTGCAGCATGCAGCTGGGGCCAGGGTTCCAGTGCCCCGTGATACACAAACTTACAGTCAAGTTTGAAGCCTCGTGTAACAGCTATATCTCCAACAGTTATTCCAAGGGGATGATAGTTATTGAGTTGGGTCTGAATTTCACTTCCTGCTCTTTCAAAAATGGATTTGGAGACCTTGCCTGAATTCAGTTGTAGGGTTTTGGTTGTGGTGTTTACAATGACATCAGTCTTCAAAAGAATGGATGCACAGAATACTACAATAATTAGTAACTAAAATAATCAACAATGAATGAAACACTTGTTACAAAGCCACTTCATTCTTTGTTCACATGGTCTCCTCCTGACAACACACTGTACGTGAAATATAAAGCTCTCCTGACACCATACACACTCAAAACAACAAATTTCCATAGCATTATTGCCTTATGCTGAAATTACGAAAAAAAGCTGAGTGAAAGAGATGAATGGTACAAATTTTCCACATACAACAGATGTACATAATATACAGGTACATATATATGTATGTATTAATTTTAGTGCCGTATTAAATATGGTTCAACTTTTACATGTACCGGTAATATCATTTTCTAATAATTGGACAATTTTTCTGAGTGCCCTTGAGATATCCTATCATAGACCTAATAATTTGTGATATCTCCCAACAAGAATTAGTAATAAGAGTTCTATTATCCTGAAGAATCTAATTTGTCGACGTCATCACTGGGCATGTCAGAGCACACAACAACTCTTAATAGATCGGCCCGTTTGTTAATACATCAGGACAGTAAATCTGTTTTTTAATAGATCGGCCCGTTTGTTAATACATCAGGACAGTAAATCTGTTTTTTAATAGATTGGCCTGTTTGTTAATACATCAGGACAGTAAATCTGTTTTTTAATAGATCGGCCCGTTTGTTAATACATCAGGACAGTAAATCTGTTTTTAATAGATTGGCCTGTTTGTTAATACATCAGGACAGTAAATCTGTTTTTTAATAGATCGGCCCGTTTGTTAATACATCAGGACAGTAAATCTGTTTTTTAATAGATCGGCCCGTTTGTTAATACATCAGGACAGTAAATCTGTTTTTAATAGATCGGCCCGTTTGTTAATACATCAGGACAGTAAATCTGTTTTTAATAGATTGGCCTGTTTGTTAATACATCAGGACAGTAAATCTGTTTTTTAATAGATCGGACCGTTTGTTAATACATCAGGACAGTAAATCTGTTTTGATCATCGAGTCCCCCATACATTTAAAGAGAATCAACATTTGTTTGAATATGACATTCAATAAAGAGTTTGATACAAGCATACACTGTAATATAGTTATTGCTTTTTGAAATCTGTATCATAATACCCAGCGTTGTCTCTGAGATATCACAATTGTTTCCCTTCAGGATTAAATGTATGTCATAATTATCTCCCCAATATAATATCTCACACGAGTGTTACCTTCCACTGATGAGAGTTACAGCAGGAGATGTCACAGTTATCTCCCTTTACATAACCAGTTTTCAACTAACAGAATTAAGTGTATTATTCTGTAGGATGAGAATGGTCCTGATACTGTACAAGATGTAACTGTGGAATCATTTTAATACCTAGGGGCCAATGTTCATCGGTAAGCAAAATTTTGCTGGTTCGTGGAGACGTAATTTCGTGGGTTAGCGATATGATGTCACTAGGAGAGATAACTCTGCTAAGATAACTCTACTCTATTTAAAAAAAATGTTCGAGGACACGTAAATTCGTGGGTAAGAGTGACCCACGAAATCCACAAAAAATCAGTCCCCCACGAACAATGATGATTCCGCAGTATATGAAATACGATTATCTTAATTTCACACTGTGATAATCACACAAGTTGGTTATAATCACCGTTTGTTTAGCTATTTCTCCCCTGACCAGCTCAATGGTTAGTCCTTGTTTAGGTCTTCTCTGTGGTTGGATAGACATCTCTGTAATTGTGTCTCCCACGGCATTCCTACACACCTGGCAGATCTGATTACAGACATCTCTCTCTGGGTCAAGAAGTGTTACCATCTACAGAAAGACCAACAGGGGAATTGTGAGAGACATGTGCTACAAAATTAACTTAATTTCATAATAAGTGCACCCAGTCTGGAACCTATTAAGCTCAATCTACAATAAAATTGCAGTAAAACATATTTAGAAAGAATGCAGATGTGACACTACTCCTATCATACATGTATATTGTATAATATAATATGATGATATGGTATATGATTAGCTCAGGTGAGCTAACTAGTCTAATAATTTTCCCCCCTTTTTAATGTATCACTACATAAAAAAAGACCAATTTCAAAACATACCTGGAGATCACAGGGATTTCTGCATTTTTTTATGTGTGTCTGCAGTCCCACAATGATGGCCTTAGTCAGCTTTCCATGGGGCCAGTTTCTGAAGTTCCTCACAGGAAAGGCAACAGATTTAAACCCGTGTTTCTTAAGATCATCAAACATTTCCACAAGCATGTCTATCAGCTCATGTTTCTCTTTTCCAGATTCAGTGTTCCATGTGGGAACACTAACCTTGGCTGCTTTCTTCTTCTGTTTTTCTATGTACAGAAAACGGCATTTTCCTAGAAACAAAAATACATGAGTACCAACAGTATAACATACATGTATCTTAAATATGTACTGAAAAAGATCATCCTTTAATAAAAAATATGAGAAAATAAGCAAAATAATTATCTGTTCTGCTCTACCAAAATTTACTAGCTCTGTTACTAGTTTGAACTTGAATACTAATATTTCTAAAGAATCAACCATTACAAAGAGAAATAGCCCACTCTCCATAAATAACTATATATATATATGTGTATTCCAATGAGCATTTCTAACCATATTGCCATATTTTAGAATAAACTGTATCTGGGAAGATTTGAGTTTTATATGCAAGAGAGATTTGGATTTTAAAATTAATACAGTATATTACCATATGGTGTGTTCTCAAGCCTTTCAGCAGGTTCTACAAGCATCTCTGTGTCTGTTTGGGAGACTTGGCCACAGAAAATATGGATTTCTACTTGTCCATCAACTTTGAATACTGGAAATTCTACATCCTCCAATTTTCCTTGAGAAATATCCATTGCTCTTTCTCCACTACTTGGGTACATTTCAATATGTTCCACTTTAATGCAACAATGATGGAAACGTTCCAGAGACCCTACAAGCGCAAAGTCATTCATCTTAAAAAGTTCTGCTGCCTCTGGCGATTTGATGGATATTCTACGACTCGAGATCTGGCTCACTAAATCCAATATTAAGCCAACAGCAGCTTGGACATTATCTTGTGTTCCCATGACAATGAAGCCTGAGGTGGTGCCCAGTCCATCTGATAAACCCACATAGTGACTGCTTGCCATTCTCTCCAAGTCTGGCATCTTCCACTTTTTGATATATGCAAATATGTCACCTTCGATCTGAACAAATTTTTCCGTCTCTTTCCTTTTCATCTTCACTTCTAAGGACTGTAAACACTGATTTACTTCATCTGTTACATCATTGCAATAAGCAATGACAACTGAATCGTCTTCTTCACAATAAAGTATTTTTCCATCATTTTTCTGCATCAGACTATTCATTTTCTCTTTCAACAGCAGCATATTTTGGGGTTTGGGTGTGGTTTTTAACAAAGCAGTCTGTGATATGGTGTTAAGCACAGCCTGGGCATTCTGCTCAGTATCAGCATACAGAATCAAACAGCTGCTCTCCACCACAGACAGCCAACAAAAACTGAATTCCAACTTACTAAATTTCTCCAAATCAAGGAAAGTCTCTACAGTGGGAAGATTCAATAGATTTATCAGCAATGGGTGTAATTTTGTGACCTTCATACAGTATTCAGCTAGCCATTCATTATCTTGGATTGATTTAATGGCTAAATTGATGTTCTCAATTGTTCCTTTTAAAATAACAGCCTTGTCTTGCACATTTTTTTCCATTGTAACATCGTATTTTTTCTTCAGAACAGACTTCCCATCCATCATACACAGAAGCCTAAGCTGGACGCTAGATACTGGAATGACCTGGGAGTGTCCTGAACTCGATGCTACATATTCACCAGCCACCTCTCCCTGTGCATTACCCACTAAATCCAAATAGTCATCATCCATTTTGTCTTCCATCGTAGGTTGACTAACTGATAGCAATGAGAAGTCTTCTGGTCTTCCTTTGTCTGCTGTCTCTGTGACAACCATCTGGTCTTCTGGTCTTCCTTTGTCTGCTGTCTCTGCGACAACCATCTGGTCTTCTGGTCCTCCTTCGGCTGCTGTCTCTGCGACAACCATCTGGTCTTCTGGTACTCCTTCGGCTGCTGGTTCTGTGACAACCATCTGGTTGTCTGGACTTGGGTCAGCCTCCACACATGGTTCAATATCATCCATTTCATGACTTTCGTTCAATTCTTTTCTCTGAGAATTTTGATCTGTCAGGACATCTGCTATTAAAGTTGACACATTTTCTATGTCACTGTGACCAATATGACCATGTGTGGTAACATAGTCTTTCAGCGCCTGCATGATGACAAACTGAGTACTTTTGTATTTAGTCTCTTCCTGCTGAAAACTCCATTTGTCTGGGGCTGGTTCTCCACTAATTTCATCCTTTGTTCCAAATAAGTCGGAATCCCTGTCAACATTTTGCTGTATAGTGGATGGTGTTTCAGCGAGTTGCTCTGACTGAAGTCCAACAGAAGTAGCTTTAGTTTCTTCTTCTGGAAGACTGGAATTCCCATCTCCATCTCTGTGAGGAATAGAAACTGATTGATTGGGTTTTGAAACAGAAAAGGATTGCATCTGTAAGGAAGTGCACTGAACTGGTGAAGACCGATATGCATCTGAACTGTGATTGTTTTGGACAGGTTCTGCAGAGAGTGACTTCTGCATTGAGTTACTGAGACTATTAACACCAGTAGTAACAGAACTGTCAGAGTCAATTTCTAGAGAAGTCCCCAGATTTCCAGACAACATTTGATATGATCCAAAGCTCTGAGTGGATGGTCCACTCTTGGATTTTTTATTTCCAGTACCATTTTCAGGCCACCATTCCAAAGAATTTCTCGGTACCTCAAAACTCTTCAAATCATCTGTGTTAATAAGAGACACATGGTTGGTACTTGGATGGGAAACTGAAGTTTTGTTTACAGCATCTGTTTGACTTGACAGAGATTGCCCATCACTACCTGGTGAATGCAGATCCATATCATTTTCTGAATCTTCTTGCCCGATTTTGTCTTTGGTATTTAGCAATGATTCAAATCCATCAAAGCTTTCTAAACGAAGAGACTGTTCAAAGTCTGCTTCTTTATTCACTTGGGAATCTGGCGATGTCATACTTTGAGCAGATACCAAGGAGAAGTCTTCATTTGTGTTGGATTCAACTTGCATGACATGTGTTTGGCTGCTATCTGACATTTCTGATGTAACAGAGGGCTCTCCGGAACTTTTCAAATCTCCATCATCCAAAACAATGATACTGTCATTTGACTCGGTTGTACTCATCCTAAAGAGATCACTTTCTCTGGAGCCCTCCATTGGCTCAGTAGACGATGTTTTCAATGTACTACTGGAGGACATACCAGAGTGAGATGCCAGCCTTACACCTATGTCACCTATAGCCCGGAACACAAGAGGGTTCACCATTGGTGATTTTGAAGAAGTGTTGTGTGTAATCTGACTTTGATCAATGATGGAAAAACTTTCTGGACTACTGGTCACAGAGCAGTCAGATTCATTGTTTGTTCCATTACAATCATTGGCTGAATCAAATCCAATACTGTCTTTCATATCAGTGTTAAGGGATATAAACGACCTTTTGACATTGTCTTCAGCCTCCTTCAGAGAAGGCTGCCTCAGATTTTCCTGATCTGCAGGTCTTGTGAAGTCTTGTTCCACTGACACATCATCCTCTAGACGAGAAGAAAAGTCTGCACTGACATGGACAAAATCGCTGGAACTCAGACAGTCATCTGATATGGAAGCCATACCGTAACTGGTTCTAATACGAAATGATCTGAAATAAGGTAATCCAAATTACATCTATTAAATATGGATCAGGAAAAGTTGTACCCCAGGGCTTGAAACTAACTTTTTATGTCACCAGTCCAGCCAGACTGATAGGGTATAATTTAATTCAACCAGTCCGCAGAAAAATTTACCAGTCCACCAGAGTTTTTCACTAATAAATAAACATATAATATTTCGTTCATGTTATTGAAATAAAATAACAGAATTTAACTCAATATGCCTCAGACAATATTGTAACACTTGTGTGAGATTTATATTTACTAATCTGGTTCATCTGATATCTACAGAGGAATGCCAGATGTGTGTTTAAGATTCCATAAGTATGTTTTCCAAAATGATGATTTAGAAAATGTTAGTCAGTCCGCCAAACTTTTAACCAGTCACAGACTGATGGGCATATGTTAATTTTGAGCCCTGTACCAAAGAGAACTCGTACCCAAAATATTGGGTTATTTTTCCTGGAGAACTCGTACCCAGGTACAGACCCTGAAGCATACTACTACGTACATCACTGAATGCGGTAAGAAACAATTTTTTTGGACAGTTTTCAGGCTTATTTTGAAGGGGAAAAAAGCGGGAAACATGTTATTCATGATGTGATAATGCTATCCAATTAGGAATATCATTCTGACGAAACAATTCATTCTATTTGACAGTTTTCAGGCTTATTTTGAAAAAAAAGCAGGAAATGTCTTATTCATGATGTTATAATGCTATCCAATTAGAAATATCATTCTGATTTTGTTGACATAGTATACCTGGCATATATTTTATTTTCTTAAAACGCTGATTATATTAATTCTGGACACATTTTATAGAGAGAAAATTGTTGGGCCTATTTATGTCTACAATCGTACCTTGTTCTTAGTTTGACAAGTATACTTTATACAAGTATATATATAGATAAAGTATACACCAGTTATACTTTCCTTAATTACTCCAAATGTCAGGTGCAAACCTCTTTAAACAAGAAATAATTTCAATGTAATGGTAATATTTTAGATTTTAAAAAAGGTTGAAGAAAAGATAATGATCCATTTAAAAATGATTGCTGAGCATGTACATATGTACGACACAGTAAATTTCATTTTTACTTATTAGCTCAATGACTTACATGTATGAACATGCTTGCATGCATGGATAAAAACAAATATTTTTTTAACTTTGGAAATAAAAGAAAAAGATGCAAAAATTGAATCGTCAGAGAATACTGATTATTTAACATTTACTGGTTCATTGCTCTATTAAATTCATTCAAACTGAAAATGAAATGGTTGCATCTCTTTCACCATTTTTGTACATTCAATCTGAGTGTCGTTAAAATACATGTGCAATTTGTTTATTCCAGGCCTCTTCTCAAAGACAGATGTTACATAAATCTATACATTTTAATATATGTAAATGGCAACAGTCTTAAATGCATTATGCAGACAGTTCCGATAAACAATTTTGATGAAACATATTTTTTATTTAATAACAAAACAAACTTGATTAAACAATTGTGTAACCAGACAAATTATTGCTATATACAAAAAAAAACTATTAAGGGCAGAGATATATATGTATATCATGTCTATTAATTGCTGGAGACTACTGTGTTAAAATTACTTCGAGGGCTACGAATGTATTAGATTTTGTTCTACCTGGTGGTTTTAAAATAACTGTTTCCTTTCCATTATTTGCAGATTTTCACTGTTGAAAGTCCGTCTTAAAGAAATTTTGAAATAACTGCTCGGGAATTCCCAACAATGTCCACGTCCTAGATCCCAAACCAAAATGACTTGCACGTTTTGCACAGTCTGTAAGTTTCTAAGGGAGTGGTTTGAATGGGCTGCATGTTTCTATGGGCGTGGCTGATCGTGTCCGGAACAATTCTTGCACAAAACGGTTTATACGGAACGCTGAACGGTCTGTATGGAACAGTTAAAACTTTGCAAGGAACGCTGAACGGTTTGCATGAAACAAAATGTTTTGGAGGTGTAGTAGCATGCTTCAGGGTCTGTACAACTTCTCCAGGAGAACTCGTACCCAGCTATATCTGGTTACGAGTTCTCCAGGAGAAAAACTTTGTCATTTTACCAAATATAGTAATGTGGGTACAAGTTCTCCTAGAGAAAAACTTTATCAATTTTATTATAAAAATCTAGGTAAAAGTTCTCCCGGAGAAAAAAATTGTAAATATATTATATATAGTAACCAACCACCAGATTTTTATGACAAAAATGACAAGGAAAGTTTTTCTCCAGGAGAGCTCGTACCCAAATTTATATATAAAATGAAAAAGTTTTTCAAGGAGAGCACGTACCCAGATTTACATTTGATAAAATGACAAAGTTTTTCCCTAGGAGAACCCAGAATTCTATTTAATAAAATGACGAAGTTTTTCTCCAGAAGAACTCGTACCCAAAAATGACAAAGTTTTTGTCCAGAATTCATACCCAAATTTATATGATAAACATTTTTTTCCCAGGGAGAACTCGTACCCAAATTTTCATGACAAAAAATAGTAACAGTTTTTTTCCCAGGAGAACTCATACCCAGATTTCCATGCATTTAATAAAATGCAGTGATTTTTCTACATTTTTAACAAGGGTCCTGTGGCTTTCGAATTGGGAAAAATTGTCAACATTTCAGTCAAATTGGGAAAAATCAATTTTATCGTAAATAAGTTTTAAAATCATATATCAAACATTATGTTATTTTTATTTTACACATCTAATTTTCTTTTAACCTTCTAAAATTTTCATCTATTCTATTCAGATCATCATTCCCATAACTCTTTGTTAAGTCTTATGTATATAATTCACATCGAATGTTTATTTTTTTCGACAATTTTTAGGAGGGGAAAGGGCTGAAATTTGGACCCAAAATGGGCCTTAAAAAATCACTGAAATGACAATGTTTTTTTCTCATGGGGAACTCATACTCAGGCTTTTAAGACAAAAATGACAAAGTTTTTCTGCAGGAGAACTCGTAACCAGATTTACAACATAAAATGACGTTTCTCCGGGATAACTCATACCCAAATCTTTATAATAAAATTGACAGTTTTCTCCATTAGAACTTGTATCCACATTTCTATTTGGTAAAATGACAAAGTTTTTATCCAGGAGAATTTGTACCCAGATATTGATGGGTACGACTTCTCCTGGAGAACTCTTACCCAGGTACGAGTTCTCCTGGAGAAGTTGTACCCAGGCATGTACAATTTCTCCAAGGGAACTCGTACCCAAAGTGAGTTCTCCAGAAGTCATAAATATTACCCCAAAAAGACATATACAAGTCTGAAGACTTCTTTTGTATTTTAAGAGTCTTTGATATGATTTTTTTTATGTATTACACCTAATAAAGTGTAGTACACAAAAAAAATTATCAGATAAATATATAAGAAATTAGTTTGAATAAGAATGTTATATTAAGAAAGAAACGTACTATAATCGATAATCGTATTTAAAAGCTTCACCAATTTTTCTGATTGATTATTATTGTCTGATTCCTAACACTATGAAATGTCATGGTCATGTTATTAAATCTAGTGAGTACATCAAATATCTGGGAATAACAATTGATAAAATTTTTAAAATGTCAACTCCAGACTTAAGTTTCTTTATAGAAATGGAAAGTGGTTGAATAAAAGGTCAAGGTTAACATTATCTTCTGCACTTATTCAGTGCTACTTTGACTATTGCTCTTCTGCATGGTATGAAAGCTTATCTAAATCATTGAAGAAGAAGAAGAAGTTACAAGTTCTTCGAAACAAAACAATAAGATTCATCTTAAATCTGAACCCCAGAACTAGTATAAATTGTGATATTTTAGATTCAATAAACACTCTGTGTAGCAGATCGTATTAAACAATTAAGACTCAACCATGTCTTTAACATCAACCATGGTCTCGCACCAAATTATTTACATGAGAAATTTGACAGAAATGATAATGCTACTAGGAGAGCCTCCAATTTTAATTATCATGTTCCTAGAGTTAGGGCCTACAGTTCAAATTTTTATCATCATGCCATTTGAAACTGGAATTTTCTTCTTTTGGAAGTAAAAAACATAGCTAAAAAAGCTAGTTTTAAATCTGCTGTCAAGTTGCATCTTGCTCATAGGAAGGAAGAACGCATTTATTAATACATAATGTTTTATATGGTGTATAATGATACATTTTTTTAAATATTTTGTATCAATATAAAATCAAACAATGTACGTAACTTTTACTTAATTTGGGCTAGGGAAATCATCTAATGTTCAATCTTATTTTTGTCTATGCTGTCTTAGTCATACATAATCTATAATCAACTCATAACATCTTAGGGCCCCATTGGAAATAAGCAAGTTTTATAAATTGCTTTCATGGGTTATCCTAGGCAAAGATTGATTTAAAGTATATAATTTATATTGTCTGTGATAAGACCTGGTACTGTGATAAACATGTATTTTGATAATGATGTTGTTGGTGGCTATAGCTGTGATAATATCTCGAGTGCTATTGTGTACATATGATAGCAATGTGCCAAAAATTCATTGGTGATCCCTGATTGACATTATATAATGTATTTTACAATGTATATGATTGTGATTTGTGATTAATCTGATGCTTTGCCTGAATAAACATAATAATAAAAATATAAAAACATACTTTATGTAATCTATATATAGTGTAGTGTATTTTTTGTTTGTTGATCATTTTGTGAATGGCACTGCCATTGACTGCTATACAGTACACGACACGAGTTTTATACACCCCACCGTGGAAAGACCACGGTGGAAAATCCACAGAGATACACCGTGTCCTCCGTGTTCCACGGTGTGTGTTATTTGCGATTACACACAGCTGCTAAGAGCTTTGTTCTGGCCACGGGCGCCTTGCGGAAGATGTGAAAATGTGCCGCAGGCCAAATAATCAAGATAAGGGTGGAATTTTAAGAAAAGAAAAAAATGTAAATATCCCCCCCCCCCCCCTGATACTTATATTGTTTTTCAGCATTTTGAGCCAATTCCAACGATACCAAACACTATATATTATGTTTTTAAGAAAACCTGGTTTTGAATTTTTTTCTTTTAGTCTTTTTTCTTCATTAAAATATTCTTAAATTCTCTGTTTAAATAATGCGTACTTGCAAGCAATTCCTGTTTTAAATGCGAATTAGTATATTCAGTAAATGAAAAACATTCATGTACAACATGTGATAGGGATATTTAATAATTACCGATGTGCTCTCTCTTTCTCTCTCTCTCTCTCTCTCTCTGACAAATGCGCTGTTTAACATAATTACTTCCATCATATTGTGTTAATATGCATCTTGACAAATATAACTTGATCCAATATAGAAATTAGAGCATTGTCAATGATTAACAAATTGGAATTAATTTATTACGTAATTAATAGAAGCAAAAATACAAAACATCGAATGATTTATTTTTAAAATCCCGAGTTAATTACATTTGACCGAGACTTATGTTCGATGTACTTTGATAGAGGTTTTCATAAAAAAAAATGTTCAACGGGAGTGTCTGGATAATGCAATGATTTTTGTATAATAAGTATATACCATGCAAATTCCTAGGGTCTTTGTCACAGTATGACTAAATTACGGTTAGCTAGTTTGTGTTTTGACTTTTCATGAAAAGTGTGAGATATATTGGGTCGGCGCGATATCGGATCTAGTCTAAGATCACGGGTATCTTGCGCTGACCCAATATATTTCACACTTTCCGCAAGAAGTTAAGCACTTCTGCTGAAGCACTTCTGTTGATTTCAAATACACGGATTAGCTGACCCCCATTGTTCTACTGAGGCGAAAACCCCTTCGAATTTGCATGGAATGTACAAGTTATACACAGGTCATTGTTATAGTCATACATCATAGTACCGCTAACCCGACAAACATTTTTCTTTTATATTGAATAAGTTATTGAATGACGAAGTATGACCAAACTGCAGATTGAACTTTATAGAGCCCCGTGCTAACATCATTTTTCAATGTATCAGAAGGGGTATGTTGCCGGTTAAGTTGTGTAAATTTCTTGACAAGCAATAAAATAACAAAAATGGTGCTTAAATTGTCCAATTACGAAAACCTTAAATTGGGAGCATGTGTGTGTGTGTGGGGGGGGGGGGGGGGGGGGGTAGTAGTCTGAAACTGTCTCAATTTCCCCTTCCGACTTCAATTTCTTAAATCGTGCAGTGGGTAGGTCGCTACAAGCTAGGAGGCTAAATCCTTAACTTTCAAGTTTTTAAAGTACACCCTCTCCGATTCTACGTGCTTGTAATCAATATTTAAGGATGTAAATCCTCGGTGTCAAATGCAACTAGTTCATGAAAAAAAAAACTAATATCAATATAAACAGAAATGACTTAACGATTATTGGATTTTATTCATATACGCTATCGATTATTAAAATCTTTAATTTAATCTTTAGATGCATTAGATAATGAAAGCAAGAGAGAGAGAGAGAGCATTGGTAAGCATTGATTATGATATTCATGAATGTATGCAGATACAGGAAGTTTAATACGTTTAGTATAAATCTTGAAAGTACAATTTCTTTCTGATTAATTATCCATCCCCTTTCATTCTGATATTTTTTTTTTATTTCCCATTTTGTTTTCTTTACATGTTTAAATTTTTCGGTTGGTCCAAGTTAGGACTAATGAATGAGCCCCCCCCCCCCTTCTAAAACGATGTTACGTGCTTAGCTGTATAATCTCCCTCTCGGTCAAAAATAAAATAAATACATGCTATATATACTGCAACATCATGGGATTTACTGGAAAATTCTTCGATTTCACCTCCATAATACATGTTAATGCAAGCGGACTATCTGGGCTTTTTTTTTTCATCTTCGCTAGCCGAGATTATTCGTCCACGAAGGCACAGTTGACTCAAAACCCATTGCTAGCGGAGATTAGATGAAATTTACCCCCTTATTATGTTATAACTGACCAAAACCTAGTACGTTTATTTTACAATTAACTTTCATTCAGAAGACGCGCAAGTTATTGAGTTGCTGAATAAACGAGAAAACGTCTGCATTTTTATTTCAATCGTTGTCAACTCTATACTTTGTGATATTTCAAGGCTACATGTACTTAATTCAATTTATTGGATCTCATCACCATTATGCAATGGTATACAAAAATATAAAGACAAAAGGCTGTTATAATTATATGCATTTAGTAAATAATACATGCGTGTAATAAAGTATTTATCAAGTTAAAAAAAACTACAAAAAAAGCCGTGTTATTATTAATGTGAAGTATGGGCATTCTAGGTAGGGGAGCACATTTTATTTCATTATTTTCTTCATGAAAGTACGTAGTTTTCTAAAGGTTTGTTTAAAAGTAAAGATACTTTTAATTTTTATTTGTTTAGGTGATGAAAATTTGATCCTTTGCTCACATGGCTTCACAGTTGAGTCATAATGAAATTCATATCCAATGTAAGCATGTACATGTATATAGCTGACCTTAATCACATACATGTATTTCTAATTACAATGAAAACTTTACGTAAAAATAAACCATTGCTTATGGTACACATTTCTTTGAACTGCTATTTATCAAATTGAAATTACTGGCATGTGATTGTCGTTGTTCATGACCCTTCTTTTATTTGGTGAAATTGTGTTGCACGTGCCGTGAAACAATGTACCGACGAGTGGTAGGAATAACACAGGTGTTTATATACAGGATGTCGAGAATTTGGGCGTTTCATAAAAAGGTGTGAACGTCTGCAGGGAAGTCTACATACGGCTATGTACCGAAAACACCAACGCATCATTAAACAACAATTACAAGAATTGAATGATTTATAGCTAATTTCTAAATAAGTAATGGGGTGGGGGTATGCAAGCTGGCCAAGCGAAAAGGTTTTTTGGGTGAATCACTTCGGAAAATATTTCTTTGTTTTATCACACGGAGGTACACGGTGGCATCGACAGAGGTACAGGTGACATCCACGGAGATGCGCGGTGGCATTCACGGAGATCCTCTGTGGACTTCAATGTCTAGCTCGCGCGGAAAAATAGGACTTCAAAGGTGCCGACAATTTTAAAGGTCCACCGTGTTTGGGGCAAATTTTTTCCACCGCGTTGCGTGGAACACGCATAAAACTCGTGTCGTGTACTGTAGATGCCTACAAGTAAATGCATGGAATTTATCATCACGTTTTAGCAAGGATCACCATTTACAGATTTTATATTCGCTTTTATTTTAATATTGCTGAAGTAAACCTCTGAAACATAACAATGATCAACAGTTCTCTACAGAGTTCATGTTCTCACGATTTAAAGCAATACAAGCTGTAACTGGTGGCAAATAAATTCAAAAATAAAAGAATAGAATATGACATATTTGTGATTGAATATGTATAATTTCATTGAATCAGAGTGAATCTGAAGCAATTTATCAGGTTGGGAACACTTCCCCTATAGCGAAATATTCTTGCTAAAACGCGATTATCTCTCTTTAGCGAGAAATAAACATTACCATAAACAGTTGTTTTGGCGTCTTTATTGAAAATAATGGCAAATCCCGTGCAATGCTGAATAAGTGCGACACACACTCAACATGAAGCAAATATTTTTTCTATGAAATTGACAACATAGTCAAGAAATTTCATATCAAAGTTGCTGCATAAGACAGCTGTAAGAGGGAAGCAGTCTGAAATCCAATACACATCGTGAGTGTTTTTGTTTTTATCAATATATTTGTAGAAGCATCACACATTTTATCACTTTTTCTTCTAAATTTCACGTGAAACACGAGGAGATGTACTCCACAGGTGTTTTTCTCAGTTGTACGGGATATATTTACTCTTGCTAGAGAGGGATAATCGCATTTTAGCGAGAATATCTCGCTACAGGGGAAGTGTTCCCAACCTGTTTATAGTAATTTATACCATCGAATAAGCAAAAATGTCGATTCATGAACCATCAGCTGATAATCCCGAGTCATTCCTGTTGACAGTTCGTTATCTCCGATGTGCATTGATCTTACGAACGGTTAAATGAAAATTAAAAAAAAATCTTCTATGAGAATTTTCCATAAATGGTTGGTCACATGAAATGACAGGTATTTGCGCGATAGCGCTGGGCTTTCCTACTTTCGGTTTAGTCTTACGTCGCGTTGAGGTATAACATTGTATATTGTATCCTGCGTCTAACAGATAATTAAACTCACCTACATAATTTGATATTGAATGTCCTAATGTGTACCTGACTATCATAAATGAAATACCTACTTTTACTACGACGTTGAACTCAGTCATACTGATCCTGTCAAATTTTCGTCATAGCGGAAGTTTTGTAAATTATAAACGTCAAAATAGCACATGTAATGTTATTCCCGGAATGACGATGTCATTCCTAAGGTGGATCGATCCTCACGCGACTTATCAATATCAATGGTTGAAAGTGGAAAAACTGGATGTATTTCCACTCAATATAGTTTAATAGATTTAATCAATAACCAAAGAAAATGTGTATGGACATAAAAGACTCACACATTTTCGTGTAATAAACAGAATTAATAAAAATTAATAAAACTCGTTGAAATGACAAATTTTTAAAAATGTCGAGAGACTTAAAAAAAAAACCTGCTAGTTCATAAATACAGTGTATAAAAATCAATTGTGGATATTAGGGAAATCATTGTCTAATATACAAGCAGTGGAGGAAATTCCAGCATAGGAGTTATAGCCCTTGACAACATTTTTTCTCATTATTATAAATAAATATAATCATGGAAAATGAAACCTTTTTCAGAACCAATAGTTTACCAGTTTTTAAAATTTTATACGGTGAATGAAATTCCTCTAAAAGATAAATTTCTATCATGCGCAAAATTTAAATAAATATTTTACAAAAACCTATGACGTATCGACATCACACGAGGGTCGATCATCCTTAATAAAAGAGACCAACGGGGATTCTGGAAAGACTAAAACGACTGGAAGTGGTAATATTCTTCTTACAAGCCAATCGCAGTAGCCCCCTAATACTGTAGCGTGTTTTGTACTGGGTTCTCAGGGATAATATAGTAATTTTCCTCTAACTCTGCCTGATAGTTACATGTGTAATAATGATTAGTATAATAATTTTTTTCTAATTTGGTAATACTTCAATCACTTATATAATCAATGGGAATAATGTACGAGGTGGGCTTTCTTATTTCACCGTGTGTCTGTACCCGGTTCCTGTTGAGAGTGAAGCACTTGGTGTCTCAATCTTCTTCTGATTAACTGCACAAAGCACCTCACCTCAGTTTCCAGGGTTTCTTGCCACTGGTTTCTGCCTTGCATTACCTCCGATTTCTTCTTTCTATTTTTCTTCTCTCTCCGACCTTCTCCGCTGCTGTTCACTTCCAACTCCTCCAGATTCTACAATGTATCAGTTTATATACCCTTGGAGTTCTTCTCTGTCCATGGCTCCGTCTTTCCTCTGGCGCCTTTCACTCTTCTGGTACAGGGGGTCCAGGTATTTGTTTTCGATCCCTTCTACCATCTTGCAACCTGGCCCTGTGGGTCTTTAAAATTCATCAGCCACTTTAACGCGCTATGATCAGTTCTAGCAATAGTTTTGTGCCCGTGTAGATAGTGACAAAAATGTTGGCAATTGCATACACTACCGCTAAAAGCTCTTTCCTTGTCATACAATATTTACGTTCAATCTTTGAAAGAGCTCGGCTAGCATAGGAAATTACTCTTGTCTGACCTTCAATTTCCTGCGACAAGACTGCACCAATTCCTACTTGACTAGTGTCGGTATCGAGAACAAAGGGTAACGAGAAGTCAGGATGAGCTAGAATAGGGACACTAACTAAGCGACCTTTTAGTTTTTCAAAAGCTTCCTGGCACTCTGTGATCCATTTAAACACTCTACCCTTTTCTGTCAACCTAAACAATGGTTTAGCTAGAGAGGAGAAACCAGCTATAAACCTCCT
This sequence comes from Ostrea edulis, assembly GCF_947568905.1. Lineage (NCBI taxonomy): Eukaryota > Metazoa > Mollusca > Bivalvia > Ostreida > Ostreidae > Ostrea > Ostrea edulis. The sequence continues at coordinate 78,535,661 of NC_079169.1, forward strand.
AGAATAACCACATAAACCCAAGAAAGATCGCACTTCACTTGCATCAATTGGTACAGGCCAATTTTCAATCACTGCTATTTTCTGAGGATCAGTTTGCACTCCCATGTCAGGCACTCTGTAACCAAGAAATAAAACTTCTTTTTTAAACAGTGTGCACTTTGAGGGTTTCATTTTCAGCCCAGCTTGTTGGAGTCTTTGAAACACCTGTTCAAGATTCTGTAATGTGTCTTTAAACGATTTACCAAACACAATTATGTCATCTATATACACCAGACATATCTTAAAATGCAAACCAGCAAGGGCAGTCTCCATCTATCTCTCAAAAGTTACTGGACTGTTGCAAAGCACAAAAAGGCATGACTGAGAATTGAAACAGGCCATTTCTTGTAACGAACGCGGTCTTTTGTTTATCAGCTTTGTCCATTTCAACCTGCCAAAGACCTGAATTAAGATCCAAGGTACAAAACCAGTTAGCCCCTCTCAAACGAGCAACTGAATCGTTGATTCTTGGCAAGGTGTATGCATCTTTTACAGTCTTAGTATTTAGAGACCTGTAATCTACACAAAATCTTTTAATGCCATCCCTCTTCTCTACCAATACTACCTCGGCAGCCCATGGACTTGACGAGGGTTCGACTATACCCCGCTCAATCATATTCTCCACTTCTTTGTCGATAAATTCTGCTGCATGGTGAGGTAAACGTCTGTTGCTTAGTCGGCTTTGCACCTTCTGTGTTTATTTTGCGTTTAATTAATGAAGTCCTTCCAAAATCGTCTTTGGACTTGGGAAAACAAATGTTGAAACCTTGATAATGTCATTTTCACTTTAGCTTTTAGCTCCTCTTTGAGATGTCTAGTGGCTTCATGGTACATCTCAATTAAATGTATACTGGGATGCTCTCTTCTTTACCTGTTACAACAGAGTTTAACACGTTCACATCGGCACATTCAGAGACATCCATTACAGGCGATGTCACGCCTACTACCGTGTTCTTATAAATTGTTTGAAGCTGGCCTGACATATTCATGAAACGCAATGCAACACTTTTATCAAAACTAACGACCGTTCTGGCAACCATTGCTTTCCCACTTCTTTGAAATTTTTCACATGGTTCCACTAACAAGGGTCCCTGAATTGTAGTTCTAGGAGAAGACAGTATTTCACCTGTACAAACCATTTCACTTCTAGGTGGAATTACAATAGTTTCGGTCGAAAACACCCAATGTGGCCTTGTAACTGTAGTTCATGCTCTACCCCATGTACATACATTTTGTTTTGAGATATCTAGTAAGTGCTCTACCAATCCCCTATCTTTGCTCCTCACGAAAATATTAACAGCAGTGAAGGAGAAACTTCAAACTTACGGTGCGACTACATATGCCAGAAGTGGTGTTAATCAAATGTGGATTCTAAAAAATTCGAAAGAACTTTAAGTAAACTTGAAATCGCAGAATTTTCCCCCAAATCAATAACATTAAAACCTATGACTTTTCAACACTATACACGACCATTCCTCACGATAAATTAAAGACTAGACTTTTTGACATCATAGACAGTTGCTTCTTCAACAAAAACGGAAATATTCATATCTAGTGATCAGTCATTCAAAAACTTACTACTTTGTTAAACACCACTCTGATTCCACGCACAAGTACTCTGAAGTTGAAATAAAAAATATGCTAGAGTTCCTCATTGACAATATCTTCGTGGTCTTTGATGATCAGGTCTTTCAACAGTCTGTTGGAATTCCCATGGGCACGAATTGTGCTCGTTTGTTAGCTGACCTGTTTCTATATTCATATGAAGCAGAATTTATTCAAAAACTTCTACGCGAGAAGAAAAAATCTCTCGCTGTGGCCTTCGATTCGACATTTAGATATATCGATGACGTTTTGTATATTAACAATAATAGCTTTCATTCATATGTCGATTTGATATATCCCCGTGAGCTCGAAATAAAGGACACCACAGAGTCGTCCACTTCTGCTTCATACTTAGATATTTTATTGAAAGTAGACATTAACGGCAAACTGACAACTCAACTGTATGACAAACGGGATGATTTCAGTTTCTCCATCGTCAACTTCCCATATTTATGTAGCAATATTCCATTATCATCTGCATATGGTGTTTATATATATCAACTGATTCGATATGCAAGAGCTTGTTCTGCGTATAGTCAGTTTTTAAATCGAGGTAAGCTACTGACAAACAAGTTGATGGTACAGGGGTTTCAACAGTCTCGATTGAAGTCAGCATTTCGCAAAGTCTATGGTCATTATAACGATCTAGTTCGTCAATACAACCTTGCATTGGGTCAAATGCTGTCTGACGTGTTTCATACAGGGGATGCTTACTTCTCCTAGGCACCTGATCCCACCTCTGGTGTGTCCAGGGGTCCGTGTTTGCCCAACTATCTATTTTGTATTACTTATAGGAGTTATGAGATTGATCATTGTTCGTTATCTTCATCTTGCATATGTCAACTAAACAATGACTTGATTTAAGGAAATCAAGATCTAAAATTCCGTCGGCTTTAATATTGGCCACCACAGCTTTACATTCAAACGTATATTCCCCTAGCTGGATTTTGAAATTTCCTTTTCCTTTTACTTCTAAGGGAGTTCCATCTGCGCCCACAATGTTTTGTGCAACTGGTTCCAAATAACAAGGATCTGTCCTTTCTATCTCATTAAATATTCTATCAGCAAGAATTGTTAATGTTGCACCGGTGTCAACTAGCAAATTACATGGAACCATGTTTACAAACGCATTGATAAACAAACCAGATTCTGTACCCACTGTAGCGTTCCTTATAGTAGCCGTATTAGATGTCGGTTCATGACCTTTGCCCTTGAACTGACTTTCGGAATGTTTATCTGCTTTGGATTTAACAGAATTCTTTCGTGTCTGTTCTTGGTTTGACCTTGGCTTCATATAACAATCTTTTATCTTATGCCCACGCTACCCACAATGATGGCATTTGAAAGGAAAACTACTAAAATGCCCTGTATCAGTAGACTCGGACGACCCCTTACTTGCAAACAATTTTGATATCTTATTCTCCAAATCTTTCTCGGGCTGTTGAATTTCCTGACGAAGCTTTAGAATTTCTTCATTTACACCCACGCTACTCTGTCCAGTATATGCTGTTTCTTTACTCGTGTCCTCTTGGTAAAAAGAGTAATTTGATTTTGGATATTTTGAATGACCAAAATTATCAGCAGTGTTTGGTTTAACTCTTGCACTTCCAGTATTGGCATATCGAGATGTCAGCTCGTCTATACTAGTATCGGGTTTGTGTCTTACATCTACCCCAGAACCCGGTATCAAAGACGGTTTAGATGTACAAGGCGTAGACCTCAATTTATCCAATGTTTCTTTTAACTTCTATTGCACTGCGATCAGTTCAAAGGTCAGCTTCCTTGTCATCCATTTCTAATTTTCTTTTGCGGAATACAAAAACAAGACCCTTATATTTCTATTATTCTACTTTTATTTGTATACCTCTCTAACTCAAAATCCCGATACACAGTCGCCCTGAACCTGATATACAGTACCCGGTAACACTACACCTTGTTCAAAACACCCGGTAAAAATACACCCGGAATCTAGCTCCATGTAACAATACACCCGGTATCTAGCACCCGGTAACAATACACCTGGTATATGTTACTTTTTAAAAATAGCCAAATAAAAACTAAGAAATAGAATTACATTGAAATCACTACAATTTTTATCCCTGAACCGGCTGCCACAAAAAATGTAACGTGTTTTGTACTGGGTTCTCAGGGATAATAATTTTCCTCTAACTCTGCCCGAGTTAATAATGATTGGTATAATAATTTTTCTCTAATTTGGTAATACTTCAATCACTTATATAATCAATGGAAATAATGTACGAGGTGGGCTTTCTTATTTCACCGTGTGTCTGTATCCGGTTCCTGTTGAGAGTGAAGCACTTGGTGTCTCAATCTTCTTCAGATTTACTACACAAAGCACTCCACCTCAATTCCCTGGGTTTCTTGCCACTGGTTTCTGCCTTACCCAACCTCTGATTTCTTCTTTCTATTTTTCTTCTTTCTCCGACCTTCTCCACTGCTGTTCACTTCCAACTCCCCCAGATTCTGCAGTGCAGCAGTTTATATACCCTTGGAGTAGTCCACTCCAAGGGAGGTCAGGTAATTATTCCCACATGAATCAAGTTCATTAGAACGTTTCTCTTTACAGGATATTATCATTACAATACTAACAAGAAACGCAGTATTAAGTCTTCCCCGGAAGACATGTTTCGCCTGCTAGTTCATTCTATATGTAATATATCACGTATAATGTTGAAAAAGTAAATTATTGAAATGGTTTTTGTCACTAAACAGGAAGTTGATAAGCGACAGATTCGAAAATGTCTTACACAATACAGTTGGCCACAGTGATGCTCTGTGCCAAATATCAGGGAGTTGCCCCATGTGGTTCTTGAGAAAACTGTGACAGAAATTTTTTGTGACGACGCCAGACGACGGCAGGCGACACAAATATTGAGCACCAAATTAACACAAACTCAAATATATATTTAACTATTTGAAGATATCATCAATTCATTTGATGCACGCAACAATCTATTTTAACAATCTATGTAAAGATCTTTTAAAATAATGAATGATATCAGTTCTGAATTATTGCGCGCAATTACTGAATTGGTGAAAGCATTTTGAAATTATTCTGCTGAATTCACACGCGCTGTAATTGAATTGTTGCTCTCTTCGAATGAATTGATTATATATCAACAATCAGGCACGTTAAAATTTAATTATATCAAAACATGAATTCTATTATTGCACGCATCAACTCAATTAATCATCGCAATAACTGAACTATTGCTCTCTTCAATTGGATTATTGATATCATTAAAGGGGCATTAGACACGATTTGAGCTGAAAATTTTCAAATTTATTTTTCATTTTTAATGTTTAGAATGGCTTAAATAAGGTAGAGTTCCAATGTGTCTAATTATTGAAATACATGTTGATGTAACAAAGGTAATCCTTTTGACAAAAACATGGGTCAATGTAAATATTAGTTGTTGCAATTAATGCGACATCATTAATATACAAAGAAACCTTGTTGAATAGTGATCTCTGCTGCAACCCTTTCAGTGAATGTCTCTAGAACCCGGCCTACCACTTGTTACTCCCATTTTTGTCTCTCGTCTGAATGCAGTTATGGACTTGTGGGATTATATCATTTTTGTCTCTCGTCTGAATGCAGTTATGGACTTGTGGGATGACATCATTTTTGTCTCTCGTCTGAATGCAGTTATGGACTTGTGGGATGATATCATTTTTGTCTCTCGTCTGAATGCAGTTATGGACTTGTGGGATGACATCATTTTTGTCTCTCGTCTGAATGCAGTTATGGACTTGTGGGATGACATCATTTTTGTCTCTCGTCTGAATGCAGTTATGGACTTGTGGGATGACATCATTTTTGTCTCTCGTCTGAATGCAGTTATGGACTTGTGGGATGACATCATTTTTGTCTCTCGTCTGAATGCAGTTATGGACTTGTGGGATTATATCATTTTTGTCTCTCGTCTGAATGCAGTTATGGACTTGTGGGATGATATCATTTTTGTCTCTCGTCTGAATGCAGTTATGGACTTGTGGGATGATATCATTTTTGTCTCTCGTCTGAATGCAGTTATGGACTTGTGGGATTATATCATTTTTGTCTCTCGTATGAATGCAGTTATGGACTTGTGGGATGATAATTCTCTTCAATTTGTCACAGACAAGCACCATAGTATATTTCCTTTTATGATATATCGGGTAATGAGTAATTTTCAGAAAATACAGGCAGTATGAAAACAAACATTTTATTCAGAAATAAAGCATTTAGCATTATCTGTAATAGGCACAATCATACACTAGAGAGTTTTTGTTAAAATGTTCCGTTGTAATGCACAGAGGATCATGAATTGCATGAAATCACACGAAATGGTTTGATGATACAATGTAGTGGAGAATTCTGTTGGTCTTGACATCATGCTGCTTATGCCGGTAGTGGAACACCTGCAATATAAACAACAACAACCAATGTACTCTACACTTGCATTTTTATACATTTTCTAATGAATTCTATAATCAGTATATTGATATAAAATATATTTACAATGAATACTACATGTATACACAAGTGTTTTGATATAAACTATGTTCACAAAGGACTATATGTATGATTACAGCAAAACTCAATTCTAAAGATTCAAAGACAAAATGTTTTGTATTTCATAACAGAGATCATTCAGATATTTACAGTCATTTCAGGTACATGTACAGAGAATCTAAGTAAGGAAGTAAGTAGGTAAATTTTATTTAAAGTCGGCACTGTATACAATAGTAACAAATAACATGAGCTCTACAGAGCTCTTGAACCGACTATAAATTTTAAAGTAGCACTATTTCTCAATTTTTATTTCATGTTCTAATATTTCAAATGTTCATTTTTGTGAAAGCTTTTCTTACAGAAAACATATAACACAACTTTACACAAACAAAATTTTCATGTGTGCTGGAAAAACATACAAAACCTTTGGTATAGATATGATAATTGTCCAAGCTTGTGCTTGATGTTTTCTAGAAGTAAAATTGTACAACAATAGCCATTTTATGTCAAAGGACCAAACTAGTCACAAACTTCACGTTTATGACGCATAATTCCAGTTCTCCTTCATTTTGATTAATTGAATTTGATTAATCATGCATCGGGATCTTCGCACAAAGTACACACAATTTAGAAACTTTGATGAGCAAACAGAGATCCTGTCTTGTATCATAGTCCATGTTTAAAGATAGTACATGTAACTGTTCCTTGTAAATTCATCCACTGGATATACAGTAAAACACACTTATAGTGAAGTACTGGGGACAAACAATTACAGTAAAACACGTTTATAGTGAAGTGCTGGGGTCAAACAATTACAGTAAAACACGCTTATAGTGAAGTGCTGGAGGTCGAACAATTACAGTAAAACACACTTATAGTGAAGTACTGGGGACAAACAATTACAGTAAAACACATTTATAGTGAAGTGCTGGGGACAAACAATTACAGTAAAACACGCTTATAGTGAAGTGCTGGGGTCAAACAATTACAGTAAAACACACTTATAGTGAAGTGCTGGGGAGGAACAATTACAGTAAAACACACTTATAGTGAAGTGCTGGGGACAAACAATTACAGTAAAAACACTTAAAGTGAAGTGCTGGTGACAAACAATTACAGTAAAACATGCTTATAGTGAAGTACTGGGAGTGAACAATTACAGTAAAACACACTTATAGTGAAGTACTGGGAACGAACAATTACAGTAAAACACGCTTAAAGTGAAGTGCTGGGGACAAACAATTACAGTAAAACACGCTTATAGTGAAGTGCCGGGGACAAACAATTACAGTAAAACACGCTTATAGTGAAGTGCTGGGGACAAACAATTACAGTAAAACACGCTTATAGTGAAGTGCTGGGGACAAACAATTACAGTAAAACATGCTTATAGTGAAGTACTGGGAACGAACAATTACAGTAAAACACACAAATAATGAAGTACTGGGAACGAACAATTACAGTAAAACATGTACACACTTATAGTGAAGTGCTGGGGACAAATAATTACAGTAAAACACACTTATAGTGAAGTACTGGGAACGAACAATTACAGTAAAACACATTGATAGTGAAGTACTGGGAACGAACAATTACAGTAAAACACACTTATAGTGAAGTGCTGGGGAGGAACAATTACAGTAAAACACACTTATAGTGAAGTGCTGGGGACAAACAATTACAGTAAAAACACTTAAAGTGAAGTGCTGGTGACAAACAATTACAGTAAAACATGCTTATAGTGAAGTACTGGGAGTGAACAATTACAGTAAAACACACTTATAGTGAAGTACTGGGAACGAACAATTACAGTAAAACACGCTTAAAGTGAAGTGCTGGGGACAAACAATTACAGTAAAACACGCTTATAGTGAAGTGCCGGGGACAAACAATTACAGTAAAACACGCTTATAGTGAAGTGCTGGGGACAAACAATTACAGTAAAACACGCTTATAGTGAAGTGCTGGGGACAAACAATTACAGTAAAACATGCTTATAGTGAAGTACTGGGAACGAACAATTACAGTAAAACACACAAATAATGAAGTACTGGGAACGAACAATTACAGTAAAACATGTACACACTTATAGTGAAGTGCTGGGGACAAATAATTACAGTAAAACACACTTATAGTGAAGTACTGGGAACGAACAATTACAGTAAAACACATTGATAGTGAAGTACTGGGAACGAACAATTACAGTAAAACACACTTATAGTGAAGTACTGGGAATGAACAATATTGATAATTCATAATACTCAATGACCTCAAAATATGTTTTAAAACTACAGAGGGAATGATAATCATGCTGTAATGCGAGTTCTCTATAAGCTTGTTCATTCTGTTATATCTATCTATCTATCAATCTATCTATATTTATACATACATATGTATCAAACTGTTACCTGAACAAGCAGAATTCAACAGCAGGATTGTATCTACTGCAATATCGCTCCTGTAACCATTACCTCGAATACCCTTAAACATAACCTGCCAAAGAGATGGTCAAACAAAATGAAAATGCACATACACAATAGTTAACCCCTCTCTAACTTGCACTACATACACATACACATACACAATAGTTAACCCCTCTCTAACTTGCACTACATACACATACACAATAGTTAACCCCTCTCTAACTTGCACTACATACACATACACAATAGTTAACCCCTCTCTAACTGAACTTCATGAGATGTAAAGCAATCATAATACAGGCATTATCTCTCACGTTGTTACTCTAAGAAATAATAAAACTGTTTAAACAATAAAAATGGATGATGATGATGAAATAGATGCAAGTCCTTCAGATTTGTTCTTAATTTTAAATCTTTATACATGTAATGCATGTATAATATAACAAGACAAAACATACCACAAGGTCGGTCGAGGCTGGAATGTCAATGCTAACTGGGGTCCAAACATCTCCCTGGTCTCCAGAGAGACTCCAGACCTCGCTTTCTGATCCACGATCCCCTGCCCAGACACTCAGCGTTCCCATGTTACGTCCATTCATGTTGTACAAGAATCGAAGACAACGAGGTCCTGTTATTGAATTCAGTAGAAAATTTAGCTTTCAAAACCAGTAAAATATGAAAATAATAAATCTACATAAAATCAGTAATACATAAAAATAATAAATCTCTACAAAACCAGTAATCCGTGAAAATAAGAAATCTACACAAAAGCAGTAATAAACAAAAATAAGAAATCTATAGGAAGGACAGGAAAGTTAATGGGCTAATATATGCTTCAATCTGTATTGCAATTTACGAGCATGTTAAGAAATATATAACTGTTTACATGTATTTCTCTACATTTCTGTGGCTTTTGATGGCAGTTGCTTACATAGATGTGTATATATATATATATTATATATATATATATATATACAAAATCCAATGAACTCACCAACATCAGGAATAACAGTGTTTTCAGAGGAAAGGATGGCGTTAGCGCCCCTTCGACGCCCACTAGCTTCAATATAAGCATATGTTCCATCTGTAGGACTTCCTGGTCCAGTGTTTCCACTCGGAGTGCGTACCTATAAACCCCAAACAACATATAGATAAGCATAAGCATGAACTGAGACTTATGTACCATGTCTCCAATTACCATAGAAGTGGAATTTTTAGCGAGACACAAATCTAACAATGGGTATATATATTTAGTGAGAGCTAATTTTAGCAACTTTATAATTCCAAGAAAGGCTAATGTTACCTTCAGAATAGAGTAAACTGTTAGCAATATTCAATTCTAGCAACTTCAACACCCTCGCTAATAATGCCAAAATTAAATCCTCGCTAAAAATTCTGCTTATACGGTATGACATAACAATAGTAGGTTGTATCATGAAAGTGACAGCATTAAATAGGACTGCAAATGTAATATTTTACAATGTACTTTGCTGAAATTCTGTCAGATATTACCTAAATTGCAAAATTTTTATGCCTTATGTATGCAGAGGCAGTCCAACTTAATCAAATATCAGGATGAATAAAGAAAACTAAGCAATAACCTTAAACTTGCATATAATTACAAGTATATCTCAACTTACAGATTATCATGAATACTGATATATGTCAGCTTGCAGATTATCATGAATACTGATATATGTCAGCTTAGAGATTATATCAAGAATACTGATATAAATTATGCTCATAAACAATACTTAACACATGGTTTGCTGGGGAAGGGTCACCTCTTAAATAGTGTATACATACAGTTTTTTTTTTGTTTTTTTTAAACTCTTACATTGGTTCTTTGCCAGTCCATATTATCACCACTAGTGACATCACTCAAGAAGCATGATCCACCATCATCAAATGTACAGGAAAGAATTGTGTCAACTGAAAGTATATATACATGTAGGTATTTAAAGATTATTAGTCACATAATGAATCATAATACACACTTTTAAGAAGTATTAGTTCAAATTAAACTATACATGTAGCACATATACCATAACATTTGCCTGCACATAATAGCTAGGATCTACTGTAACACTAAACACATGATAGCTAGGATCTACTGTAACACTAAACACATGATAGCTAGGATCTACTGTAACACTAAACACCATTTTCTTTTTAATTCTTCCAACACTTAGGGACATATACAGGTGAATATAGTTACTGTAGTAAAATAGCTTTCCAATTAGCCAAAGTAGATAATTTGTCTGTTTCTAATTATTACTAGCCAAAGTAATCATTTCCTTCTGGAAATTCACTATGAGCAAGTGAATTCTTATGGGTTCTGCATTTCAAATATCATATGTACTTAACAAATCAAGCTATTTTCATTGAGAGGGTTTACGTCTCATCTTGCATTAAAATCTATAAGTAGTCATTCTTGGATCGATGCCTGACAATTTGTACGTTTACACACAGCGGGACAAATCTATCACTGGCATATGTGAATATACACCTGCAGGTTACTCGTATGCATGCATGAATTCATCACTTGAATTTTATTGATACGCAAACAAGTAACGTCAAGCATTTGGGGAGTTAATAAACGCACTGAATTCTTATTAGGTGTCATCACGTTATTTTGTTGCTCATACATACCATATCTAGGATATTACTTACAAATATGACATTGTTTTTATGGTTTTGTTTTAGTAAAACATTACTTTCTTTCATTGTTTTTATGATTTTATTTTTAAAATTAGTAAAACATTAATTTCTTTCAATAGTATTTCGTATTTCCTACATTTACATCTTTCAACAGAAGCCAATTTTCATATTTTTCATTGTCTGACTATAGGTTGGCAATCAGAGTAATACTAAAAATGCTCTTCCTCAACAAAAGAGTTCAAAATCAGTGTATATTATGATATGTAGACGTCTTTAAAACAGACAGAATGCAAGGCGCATGTCCTTAGGGTTTTCAATCCCGTAGGAATCTGGTTAGAATAGGTCCTCAGTACCCCTTGCTTGTTGTATGAGGCGACTAAATGGGGCGGTCGTTTGGATGAGACAGCAAAAACCGAGGTTCCATGTCACAGCAGGTGTGGCACGATAAAGATCCCTCCCTGCTCAAAGGCCAGAAGTACCGAGCATATAGGCCTAAATTTTGCAGCCCTTCACCGGCACTGATGACATCTCCACATGTGTGAAAGATTCTCGAGCGGGACGTTAAACAATATATAACTAACCAACCAACCGTAGGGTCATCAAATACATTTATACATTTAAAAATTTGTTGAACACTTATTGTGGTGTCCAAAAAACATTTCTTCCATTTAAAATTTGTCTAGCATTTATTGACTGTCTCGATCAACAAAGACATCATGAGCAAAGATTGTAGCTTCCCAATATAGAAAAAGCAATCAATGAAGCTCATACATGCTAACTATCCCGATTTAGGCAGGATTCTCCTGATTTAAAACATTGGCAAAATCTATTCCTGATCAGGATACCATGAATATACCTCCAAGTTTTTCCTGTAGTTGTACCAAAAGAAATATTTATATGCATGTGTTCTTTATTTCTAATATTGATATCTAGTCCAGTCATGTTATGGTGTTGTGAAATAAAATATTAAATATGTTTCATTCAAATTGTGTTTTTGAATTTTGTTGAAGTTGATGGAGAATAAAACAGACTTTTTGACGTTGTGTTGATATAAGATACAATACAGGTATATTAGATTGATATTCCTTTTTCAAAAATGGTAAAGATTTATTTTCATAAAATGTCGAAAATTTAGAGCTTAATATTGGAAAAAATGTTGTCACATGCAAAATCCCTCATGGAGATTTTCAGAAGTTGGCATGTATGCATGGAAGAAATTTAATGTCGCAACGTAACTTTCACATGGTGCACAGTGAAATGATAATAAATTAATTCAATCTAATTTCTCACCAAACTCTCACACCAGAGCCTAGTGAAATGATAAAAGATTAATCCGATCTAATTTATTACCGTAACTATCACACCGGAGGCCAGTGAAATGATAAAAGAGTCCGATCTAATGTCTCACCAAACTCTCACACCAGTGCACAGTGAAATGATAAAAGAGTCCGATCTAATATCTCACCAAACTCTCACACCAGAGCCCAGTGAAATGATAAGAGAACCCGATCTAATTTATTACCGTAACTCTCACACCGGAGCCCAGTGAAATGATAAAAGAGTCCGATCTAATGTCTCACCAAACTCTCACACCGGTGCACAGTGAAATGATAAAAGAACCCGATCTAATGTCTCACCAAACACCCACACCGACGCACAGTGAAATGATTACAGAACCCGATCTAATGTCTCACCAAACACCCACACCGACGCACAGTGAAATGATAAAAGAATCCAATTTAATGTCTCATCAAACTATCACATCAGAGCCCAGTGAAATGATAAAAGAACCCGATCTAATTTATTACAGTGGAACCCCGTTATTACGTTCCCCCTTTAATACGTTAGTCCGCATATTACGTTGGAATTTCAAAGCACAAAACCATTTCTTAACAAACCTATATAAAATAGACCTTGTTATTACATTGTCCTAAGATGCTGGGACTCGGTATTACGTTGTAAAAATTCCGACGAAAACATAATAAACCCCTAATTATTCAATAGTGATTCTCAAAATAATAAGCCATTCACACCTTGACTGCCTGAGACAGTCACCACATAAATTTCTTGGTCTGTTTGGGGATTAGAGACGCTTGACTGATCACGCTTCCATAGATCTAGTAGGGACATCAATACAGGTGAATATCCCATATAGAAGCCAGTGATAAACAATTAAATATTGTTTATTTAGAAATTGTACTCTAAGAAATTTACTTCATTTTTCATATTTTAATAATCAAAGAAATAATTTCTCAACCACCTGCGTGTTCAGCATAGTGTGATTACCTTCGCTGTTAAAACTCTATTTACGGACAGCTTTGGTACCAAACATGAAAGACAAGATTTATCATAGCAATGTTAAAACCGCTTGGGTAACTTCTTGAACATAGGTGACTAAAGGTGTGCAATTAAAAAATTGTCCGTTGTTTGGACATGCAGCTTGGGTGTTCGTAAATCTCGTCCATACATACACCAATCAAACTGTCCAGTGTTATCGGCCGATTCGTGTACGGCATTTACCTCAGTGAATATTCTAAAATCCCTTGATGTGCACGTGATTTTAGTGCCATCATTTAGCGTTGTAAATGAAATCTTCGTGCATCATTATATTTTTTTAATGTGGATTGCGCTTAAATTGTTCTCTGTGTTTATCGTTGGTGAAAAAAGTGTGGAAGTGTTGGGTATCGTGTGCGTTTTGTGTCTATAGTTTTGTTGTTTTGGGGGTGTGATTTTTTTTATCGCGATGTGTATTGTGTAATTAGAGAACTTAATAAAAACGATGTTTTGTTATTTTTTTAATATGAATGTTGAATACGAACCGGAACGAGTTATTGAGAGAAATTTACATGAACGCATTGTTTTAAAGTTGAACAAAATGGCGGTCCAAACGAATGCAGAAAAAGCAACGTTTATCAAAACATCCTTATGTATCCTACACCAGAAATAAAGAAAAGGGATAAGAACATGAAGAATTACGGACATTAAAGATAAGATGTAAATAAAACAAAGTATCATAGTCTTTTAAACAAAGAAACAGTAAAGATATATTCACACACCCCTTCACGGAGTACCAACGGACGATATACAATTTCCAAATGATATTTTTAACAGATTTCACTGGGAACGTTTATTATGTTGCCCTCGGTATTACGTTATTTTATCGTGACAAAATGGAAAACGTAATAACGGGGTTCCACTGTACCGTAACTCTCGTACAGGAGCCCAGTGAAATGATAAAAGAATCTGATCTAATTTCTCACCGTAACTCTCGCACCGGAGCCCAGAGAAGATGGAACCGCACTGACACGTCCCTCCTGCTGCAGTATCTACACATGTTCCCCCATTTAAACACGAGATTGCCTCACAACCTGTAAATGAAAAATATGTTTACACTCGTACATGGACATTTTTGATGATACAGTTACATATCTGATCAAATCTATATTGCCATTGGTATTACGAAATTAATATTCTTAAAATCACCATACCGCATCTTCCTGGAATGTATCGGATATTATCCAAAGCTATATCTCCCGCAAATGATCCCCCTCTTTTGGCTTCAATAACAATCTGAAACATGAAAAATTAACCCTCAAGTGTGTAAATTTCATCTTAGTTTAAACAAGTAAAAACATCGCACAACATGATGAACTGAATAATGATCAGATGCTAATTTCCATGTTTTGATAATTGATACCGAGTTTTCATTTTTACTGACATACATGTAATAGGTTTTATATAAAACTTAGTGACCACTTCTATCAAAGAAGTGACCACAAGTAACTAATTAAACTCAACATATCCTTCCGTCCACGTGAAATTGGTGAAGCGTAACAGCACATTGGTGAATAAATATCAAAACATGAATCCACAAGTACCTTTTAGAACCAAATATGACCCTGCTTAAACTTTACATTCACACATACCGTGTCATTTGCATCGTGATAGATGTCAATCCCCTCTGTTTGCCAATCATTTGCAGAACTGCTTTGTTGCCCCGTTTTCGAAAAGAGTTCCACTGAATACATGGACTCTTGCATTACTTTTAATTCACCAACTCCTCTTCCAAACATATGGTAGTTGAAAATTAAACACCTATCTCCACCTTGCAATACAAATATATTCATTGATTCAACAGATTAATTGATATATATAAATACCGTATAGTCCTAGTACAGCGGGTTTTTTCCACAGGGTTACAATTTTGGCTTATTTTAGCGGTTAGATTTTCTTTCTGCCAAAATTTCAATCGCCAAATATACACCCAATTGTGACTTCAGTATTTGAAAAAGAGACAACTCTTTCCTGTCCGCCAAAATTTATTCCGCTAAAATTATTAGCATACCTTTCAGCCAGCAAATCGTCAAATTTCAGACCCGCGGAATAAACCCGCTATATGGTATATTTATAAGCATTCTAAGAAATGATAAATAGATGAGAAAAGTGTTTGGAAAGAAATTTAAATGGTTTGTTAAAATATTCTTAAATCTGCAATATATAAAAGCATATTCTAATTATGATGGTTGAAATTTTGGTAGATTCACTGAGGCTAATAGCAGCATCATACCTAAGAGTTTAACATAATATGATGTGAATGTTTGCCATAATGCCAAAAATTTGAAGTGAAAGTCACAGGTCTTTTGAATAATATGACGTTGAAAATGGAGGTCCCATGTCACAGCAGGTGTTGGCACGATAAAGAACCCTCACTGCAAATGGCCTTGAGAATCATGCATAGGTCAAATTTTGTGGAAATTTGCCAAAAGCTGGTGACGTATGTCTCTACACAGGTGAACAATTTCAATTTTGTAAAAAAAAAAATAAAAAAAAAAAGCATACAAACAAAACAAAACAATTTGACATCAGAGAGATTTAATGCTGGTGCAATAGTTCAGGATATTTTTCTTTGTAATAAATGATTAATTATTCATTTTCAAATCAGGACCCTTTTAGAGGTATTGCAATTAACATACACAATTTATAAAGCTACAAAGGCCTGAAAATTCTGTTAAAATCTCTTGAAACATACACTCTCTGTACTGCAACATCTGTTAACCAAGAACAACGCTGAAACAAAGCCTGGTAAATTAAGAAATAATTCTACAGAGTGTATGTAGTCAATTCCAAAGGGTCTAATTCCAATTGTATTAGGTCTCCTTTAATCTGAAAATCTTCTAAAAGTATATGTATAATATACACTCACTTTCAAATTTGTACTTGGTGATGAAAGCAGCTGTTTGATCTTTTCTGCGGCCTGAGGCCTCCATGTAGGCATATTTGGATCCTTGTATGGCAGAATTAGGACCTGTATTGCCACTAGGTGTTTTCCCCTGAAAAATAAATATATTAAATTTATTCTTTGAACATGAAAATTCTCCATAAAAATGTATAAGAAAAAAAAAATGTTATCAAACTGTTCTGATATTGAGAATGTTGTCAAACATAAGAAGGAATGATTGCCAGCATTGTAATTTTTATAATTCTGCTTTTGTGTGATGACTATGCAATTATATGAAAATATTAAGATTCCCATAATCATAGGTTATTGACTGAATATTGGGAACTATGCCCATCCTAAGTCATTGTTTGGTAAAGAATGATTTGCTCAAATATACCAATAAATGTCTGACATATCAAATAAGCTCAAATATACTGATAAATGTCTGACATATCAAATAAGCTCAAATATACTGATAAATATCTGACATATCAAATAAGCTCAAATATACTGATAAATGTCCTGGTTGTTTGTACTATCACAGATATGGATACAAAGGAAACATGGGGTAAATTCTGCGTAATCAGCCTCACTAATTATACAAAATACTGCCCATGCTTACATTGTTATAGAATCAATAATTAAATCAGACATTTATTTCTTAATTAATTTAAAAGTAACCTTTGTGTTTCAGCATTGAAAAAGAAAATACCCCCCCCCCCCCCCAAAAAAAAAATCAGCGATAGTAACACTAGAAATTTATTTATTTCAGGAAGATACTAGTACATGTATACAAATACTCACAGATCTAATGGTCCAGTCAAAATTATCGAATGTATAATTTTCTAGGAAACAGTCCTCTCCATCTTCAAAAGTACAGGACACAGGCCCCATGACTAGTGAACAGAAAATTCCATAATTAAGTACAGGACACAGGTCCCATGACTAATGAACAGAAAATTCCATAAGTACAGGACACAGGCCCCATGACTAGTGAACAGAAAATTCCATAATTAAGTACAGGACACAGGCCCCATGACTAGTGAACAGAAAATTCCATAATTAAGTACAGGACACAGGCCCCATGACTAATGAACAGAAAATTCCATAATTAAGTACAGGACACAGGCCCCATGACTAGTGAACAGAAAATTCCATAAGTACAGGACACAGGCCCCATGACTAGTGAACAGAAAATTCCATAAGTACAGGACACAGGCCCCATGACTAGTGAACAGAAAATTCCATAAGTACAAGACACAGGCCCCATGACTAGTGAACAGAAAATTCCATAATTAAGTACACGACACAGGCCCAATGACTAGTAAACAGAAAATTCCATAAGTACAGGACACAGGCCCCATGACTAGTGAACAGAAAATTCCATAAGTTAGTACAGGACACAGGCCCCATGACTAGTGAACAGAAAATTCCATAATTTAGGGGTTTAAAATCATGCTACTCTTGAAAATAGACAACCTGGAGCCCATCCTTCTCAGCCCAATTAATATCAGAATAAGCCAGCCGGCAGAATTAGTCTTGATAAAAGACTAATTTCCAAATCTGCATGTACACTGGTAATGACAACATTTATATGTTGGACTGGTACACCAATCAGTCTATCTACACGTACATGTGGAAGTAGGAATTCTCACAAAATATGTTTCTACACAGTAAATTAATAGGAACTCATGACAACTATCGGTTGTTACCTGTGTAAACTACTTACCAATATCGCATGCAGTTCCTGTGAAGCCTGTTGCACAATCACATCTGTACGTGGTGACCGCATCTGCCACACACACAGAGTTAGGTCCACAAGGATTGTCGGAACAATCGGTGACTGGTTAGAATAAAGAAGGATTATTATACCAATGACATCCAATACATGATTGTATGGTGGGTTTTTTTCACTAACAATAAGTAACATTGACTTTATGTAACAATTTCCACAACACAACTTGAAATCGACTTCAGAAGTAAAAAGTTCTGTGATGTTTATCATATATGCTGTTGGATTTCAAATTCATTTCATTAACCCCACTTTCATTAACACTCACCTGAGCAGCAGATTACAAATGTAACACAATATTTTGCTAATAATTTTTTGCATCCTAGCTTTTCCTAGTCAAAGCTCCTATACTGATTAATCAAATTTGTTGCAATTACTAAAACATTCTTTGCCCAAATTTCCCAATTTATAGATCTTTTGTTAAAAAAAAAAAACTCTCCAAAATTTACATTTATATCAAATAATCTAACTTGAAATTGATCCATTGTGAACCTCACATGGTCCCAATGTGGTCCTTTTCTGGACAGAAAAGATATGATTTAAACAAACTTGCAAAAACTTTCATGCCATTTACCAAAACATACTATGTGCCAAGTTTGATGGAAATCAACTCAGTGGTTCTGGAGAAGAACATTTTCAAAAGACACAACAATGTTTTTACCATTTTTTGCATTATATCCCCTTGGAAAGGGATGTGATTTTTCCTTTGAATAAGCTTGAATCATCTTTGCCCAAGGATAATTAGTTCCAAGTTTGCTTAAAATTGGCTAATGGTTTTGGAGAATATTTTAAAGAGTAATTTTCCTTTTTTATTTTCCAATGTACAACTTTGCACCCCCTAAAATGGCCCCATTATTGATCCCAGGGTCACATTTTGAACAAATTTCAAGAATTTATACTATATTTATAAAGAAGCTTTCTTGTAAACACTGTTATTTCTGGTGCAGGGATTCTTGAAAAGATTTTTTAAGACACACATACTAATTTTCAGTTTCTTTTAATTATATCCATTTTAAAAGAAGCCTGGCCCTTCATTTAAGCAAACCTGAATCCCCTTTACCCAAGTACGCTTTGTGTTAAATTGAGTTTGGTTGAAATTAGCTCAGTGGTTCTGGAGAAAAAGACTTTTAAAAAATATGTCATGTATCATATTTTCTGCTATTTTACAATTATCTGCTTTAGGAAAGGGACTGGCCCCTTATTTGAACAAACTTAAATTCTCTTTACCCAAGGATACTTAGTTCCAAGTTTGGTTAAAATTCATTCATTGGTTCTGGAGAAGATTTTCCCCTAATTATTACTATGTAGAAGTTTGCAATTCCTCTTGAGACCATTTTATTGATCTGGCAGTCATGGTTAAAAAAACTTGGATTCTAAATTATATATTAACAAAGCTTTCTTGCATACATGTACATTGGCATTTCTGGTGCAGTGGTTCTTGAGATATCCATCTCATTGAGATAACCATGGAAAGGATGGAACTATAGATTCAGAAATGTGATTACTTACCACACTCCCCTGTGGTGAC
Source organism: Ostrea edulis (assembly GCF_947568905.1). Taxonomy (NCBI): domain Eukaryota; kingdom Metazoa; phylum Mollusca; class Bivalvia; order Ostreida; family Ostreidae; genus Ostrea; species Ostrea edulis. The sequence continues at coordinate 78,555,446 of NC_079169.1, forward strand.
CTGGATATCATCAACAGCAATATCTCCTCTAAATCCAGTTCCACGTGTACCCACAAACTGAATCTACAGACAACAAAATTTCAATGATAGAGTCAAATGGAGATCAAATTGAGGGAATATATGCTATCTATCACAATGTACCATGATATCTGCATAATTCATCTATTATTTACAGCTTTGATCACAACAAAACATAAATATAACTGACTGTAAATTTCAAGCATGTCATTTCATTTCAGAATCAACATTGCATTTGCATGTACATATATCATCAATTGTATAGTACACGGAACAATATTGATATCAATTTTGACAATATGCTTACTGTATTGACTTTGGACTAATTTAAAATTCCCATGTTTTCAAAGGACTTTAACAAGTCCATTCTGCCTTTGATTTTACTCAGATAGCCACATGACATGGACTGGCTTCAGGACAGAGAGTTTGAGAGATGTGGAAGACGCATTGTTGTGGGCTTTCTGAGGATGAATTAAAACAGCGTACCAAACCTAGAATTCCTTTTTCAATGCACCCTAGCATTCTTTGTTTGCAATAAACTATTACAATACATGTACTAGAACCAAAGTTAGAAATTGATTGGAAGCTATTATTGAGCCAGGGGTTTTCCAGGCTTATTTTTGGTTCTGATTACTGGACCCATTCACAATCCAAAAATCACCAATATTTGGAAGGAACACCCCTGTGACTGTATGCTAGACTGACCATGGAGAAAAACAGTAGGTGTGGATCAAAGCACAAACTCTGTGCCAAATGTATTTTGCAACAAATCGCCAATGTACTAAAATCAATTTGCACCAAAATATGTATGTGCTATATTTTCTTGTTTTACAGTGTATATACACAGTACAGATTCTGGAACTAATTATAATAATTCATGATGGGACCATCTATTTTGAAATATCAGATATTCGCAAAACATTCATTCTCACCATATTTCTGTTGTTAACACCAGTGCACATGTAAGTGTACTCTGTTTCTATGTCAGCAGGTTTATCTCTGTTGCTGATAAGTTTACTTCTGTTGCTAAACCAAGTTGCTTGCTGTTGCTAAACCAATAAGTTTATTGCTGTTGCTAAACCAATAAGTTGCTTGCTGTTGCTATACCAATAAGTTGCTTGCTGTTGCTAAACCAATAAGTTGCTTGCTGTTGCTATACCAATAAGTTGCTTGCTGTTGCTAAACCAATAAGTTGCTTGCTGTTGCTAAACCAATAAGTTTATTGCTGTTGCTAAACCAATAAGTTGCTTGCTGTTGCTATACCAATAAGTTGCTTGCTGTTGCTAAACCAATAAGTTGCTTGCTGTTGCTAAACCAATAAGTTGCTTGCTGTTGCTAAACCAATAAGTTGCTTGCTGTTGCTATACCAGTATGTTTACTTCTGTTGCTATCTTGTTTGTTGCTATACTGTTAAGTTTATCTACATGTATTGCGCTACAAAATTAAGTTCTTTGCTATATCATTAAATAAATTTCTGTTGCTGAATATACCATTTAAGTTTCTGTTGGTACATGTATGTACCAGTAAGTCTATATCTGTTATCATATATTGATAATTTCATTTCTGTTGCTTTTGCAGTTAGCATAAAACTTTTCCAAATCTTCATATCTTTTGTTCGCTAAGAAATTTCTCTCATGTTATATTTGATAATTCGATGCATAGATCGATAAATCTGATAAAAATAAAATCTATCAAAAATATTGAAAATATTTATACCGGTGACGCTGAAGACTGGGATGCTAGAAGAGTAACTTCCGCCTGGTTCCACTGGTTTCCTTTGTTGTCAAACTCATAAAAGACGGTTGTGCCATTGTATACGACCTCAAGAGAGCCGATGTTCCTGCCGTACATGTGATATGCGAAAGACAGGCACATAAATGGATCACCTGAAAACAGAATATACATTATGCATGATTGTATTGCAAAAAAAAATCCAGGGAAGATGTTCCTTTTATTAAACAAACTCCTAATTTAGATCTGCCACTGCCTCAGTTGTATTATAACGTCTAAACGTAGACGTGACGTCACACATTGTCTTACCTTGCCGTTCATCGACATTGCATTTCATTAAACATTAGGCCTAATGTTTAGGTCTGAAACGATACGCCCCCTTCACGATACGATACAAATTGCAATACTTGTGTCATGATTTAATACTTTCAATACGAAATAATTTACAGAAGAAACCAATAATAACATTGAAGAAAAATTCAATTACTAAGATTTTAAAAACAAAATGTTTCCAAATTGCCAAACGGTAAGATGCCTGTTGGCTCTGTAGTTTAAACTGATAAAGTTTGTTATTATTTTTGTAAGACTCAAGGCAAACAGTCTCAACGTTATTCAACACTATTTTGTCCCTCATGCAGGTAAAAATAATAAGTACAGGCCGAGCCTGATGTATTTTACTAAGCCGGTTTGTAACGTACGATTCGAATCGAAAATCGAGGCAATGAATCGAACATTGAATCAAGCATTTATTATTGAGCAGTATCGATATTTCGGTGAATCGTGTCAGCCCTACTAATGTTGCACTGTATTTCAGAGCTAGTAGAACAAAAGACTAAGATGATAATCTGGGTAAATTCACAATCTTAGACCAAGGTGTGACTTTGTGAGATCTCCGCCATATTTTATGATGGATTTCTGAGATTGGGGACAAAAAAATTTCTGGACGAATGTACAGCTCTAGCAAAGACTTTTTCACTTACTTTATCATTAGAGTTCACAGTTCGAGCCAGTGCTTTATCATTAGAGCTCACAGTACGAGCCAGCGCTTTGTGCTGGCTTGTTGCACCCATTATTAAGTAAAAGAATTATATATAGTAGGTTAGTAAATAAAACACTTATCACATGGCTTCTTGGGTATCAGTCAACTGTCGTACCTCGTGAGGTGAGAAGAACTGGGAAACTCTTGTCTTCGGCTTTCAGTCTTGGGCAACAGTGTCACATGTCTCCCAACAGTTTGACTATATTCCTCAATAAGCCATGCAATAAGTGTATACTAAATGCTGTGTATACAAAACAAGAAAACAGACATGATTGCTATGCGTTGCCATGTCCCTCACCTTCGCAAAAAAAAAGTTGAACTACATAAGTCCCACAACTCCTGTAAAATTTGTCGAATCAAAATGACAGCGCAATATGATCAACTGCATATGGTGATTAACAATCCTACAAAATTTATTTGAATAAAATCCGTTGAGCGGTTTCGGAGGAGTTGCGTCCTCAAAGTGTTTTTATATTTGTAGCATGTGCAAATTCAACAAAGTCCCATAACTCCTGTAAACTTTGTTGAATCAAAATGGCGGTGCAATATGATCAATTACATATGGTGACTAACACTCCTACAAAATTTGAACAAAATCTGTTGAACGATTTCAGAGGAGTTGCGTCCACAAAGTCAAGTGGGACGGACAGATGGACGGACACAGGTATTTCTATGTCCTCTTCCACGTTGCGGTGGGGGACAAAAATAAACATACTACACTACAAATGCAAGCAAGTCAAAGAAGCATGGCCAAATACCTGTTAGGACTGGTGAACTTTCTAGCACAGCAGTATTACCATTTCTTTTCCCAGATGCTTCAATGTAAGCATACCTGGTTCCATCAAATGCAGAGGTGGGTCCTGTCTGTCCTGAAGGTGTCCTACCCTACATTACAGAACACAGAAAACAAATCAAGACACACAAAACTACCTCTCTTGTGTTCACTGATAGAGAGAGAGAGAGAGAGAGAGAGAGAGAAATAGAATTTTGCAGGATTAACAATTCATTGATGCCATGGCAGTTTATGAAATTTATTATTCTATCAATGACAAAATTCATATTTGAATTTACTCAACAATATTGCTATCAAACTTACACTTCTCCTAGACCAGTTAAAGTCGTCTGTCGAGGTCACATCCTGTAGGAAACATGTCGTTCCACTCTCAAAAGTGCAACTGAGTGGAAGTGTTAATGGGGCGGGGGTAGTTGTGGAAGGGATCACTGAAAGAAAGGGAGGGGGATATCACAATGAATAATATCTATATAGCCTTTAAAGATCTTCAACATACTGCCTCATAGCTACCTCAAACGTAAAACACTATGTATGAGATGCCTGTACTGCAATACAAGAAGTTTACTAGTCCATGTGCCTGTATGCATGTGCATATTTATGCATTTTGTTGTAGATTGATATATAGTGCGCTGGTACGCATTTATATATTTTGTCCTACTTGACCTATATGTAGCCATCAATGATACTCAACACAGTGACATTATGTCAAAATTTCTATTACTGTAACAAGCATAATTGTATAGACTTATAGATATGGCATTATTTGTTAGAAACACAAGTCTTATCGAAGCTTATAAGAACACTTTATGGGGCTAGGATCTCTATGTAAATGTAGTCTACACTTTCTATATCAAAATTCTTAGACGACTTCATTCTTTCTGTTTACATGTACATGTATGAATATCATACCACAGTCTCCAGACAGGAAGTGAACGTCGTCGATTGCTATGTCACCTCGGAATGAATTGCCACGCACTGCAGTGAACTCAATCTGCAAATTCGAATAATAGATTTAAAAATACATAAATACAGGTAAACTTCCATACCTCGAACTTGTTAAGACCGGAAAAAAAACTTTGAGATATCCGAGGGTTTGAAAAATTGAAGTTAATGAATTTGACACCAATACTGTGTAATATGTTTTATGTTGCATATTGTTTTATTTGACAGGTAAATAAACACACCTTTTAAAAGAGGGATAAGTTTTAGTTTGAAGTTAGGAATTCTTTTTAATAAGTTTGCATTTGCATGTATATCTATAATTACTTTATTTGATATTGCATCACTTACATTTTACGAATTTCGGTCATTTGTCTATAATCAGTTATCACGTTCAGTTCAGTATTTCTGATACCCGGATTTGTGTTACGCTTTGTAAATGATAAACCGGTCACTGTAATAATGACGAAGACGGAAACGGGAAACATCGCTGCATTGGATTCTGTGTCTTTTTCGACTTCTGTTATAGCCTGGAACTTTGTTTCGATTGTATGAACTTTAAGATTCCCTTTTATACCACTGCCAGATAATCCAACTGTCTCCCGGGTTAGATACCGGGTCCTTCGTTACATGTAGATTGCTTATCAGATACGGAAGGTTTTGAATTTTGGTGCTGATATTTATAATAAAAAATAAGGTCTTGTATTGCTTAATTCTTGATTTCTATATCACTTTGATATGTTTAGTGTTTACTTTGACTTGTAATAGCATGTGTGTATTACGACAAAATTAAATCTCTATTTCAGTACTCATCCCCGAGCTGCTTGTTGAATTATCGTGTCATCTTACGTATAAGTGTGTATTTCATGATCACTTCCAAACACCCAATCTGCATAATTAGATAAAGCTCCCAAATCAACAGCTTGTGGCTAATAAGGTGTGATTATCGGCAATGGTTCCATGAAGCCCGTGCTAGACCTAACGAAAACATCCAACAGACCGTAAAATTAGCATAACAGGATGATTGTGGACTTCAGGTGTGAGTCAATGAAACGAGAAACTTCTTGGACTTCGAGATAACGCAAGTAATTTTAGCACTTGGGACTGTAAATCTACTTCGAGATAAGCCAGGTATTCGAGATTTCCGTGTTCGAGATATCGTTTTTTTTTAAAATCATGAATATAGTAAAACTGGCCGGGACCATCGACTCTCTTCGAGACATCCTTGGTATTCGACATATCGGTGTTTGAGATACCAAATTTTACCTGTACTATCAAAAGATAATACTTGTATTGCAAATGAGTGACTTCAATTATAGTCATCATCTAATAGCAGGGAGAATAATGAGATAGCATTCATTATAGTCACCATTTAATAGCAGGGAGAATAATGAGATAGCATTCATTATAGTCACCATTTAATAGCAGGGAGAATAATGAGATAGCATTTATTGTTAAACATATATCAATTATAATTTGTTGAAATCACAAAAGAACAACATACAAGAAAAAGATGTTTACCTGGCCAGTTGTTGGTGGAACAGAAATGTACGCTACGTTCCACTGATTTCCCTTGTTGCCACTTTCATCGAATAAGGTTAGGGAAGTTGTAGAGGAGACCATCAGGACAGACAACGAGCCAATATTGGAGCCATACATATGGTAAGCAAAGGAGAGGCAAAAAGGCTGGCCTGTTGTAAATACATCATAACAAATTAACATAATCCACCATTGACAGTTTTTCTAATCAACAATGAGATATCATACCCAAGTATGGATTGATTGGCACAATATGAAATTTACTGAGACTAAAAGTTCTCTTTGATTATATAATATAACACGAGGAGACTAAGATGATACTCTTTCAATTTTCAAAAGGTGCATGTTTTGATCAGAAAAGGTGCATGTCTCGATCAGAAAGGGTGCATGTCTTGATCAGAAAAGGTGCATACCTCGATCAGAAAAAGTGCATGTTTCGATCAAAAAAGGTGCATGCATCGATAAAGAATATCATTTTCTCATTTATGAATTTAAGAATGTAGATTTGTTAATTTCTGTTTTATATTTCTTTGTCTATTGTGTAGTGCATATTGATTTTAAGTCGAATTAATTTACAAATACAATTTATTGCTTTGTGCCTTAAATTAAACTGTTATAATGAGTTTGTCCATGTATTACGCCTTTTCATGACCTACTTGTTTGATGATACAAATATCAACTTCCTCCTATTCTGTGAAATTCTTATACTAATACACTAATGATTACTGTACCAGATCTACTATGTCAGTATCATTCAGAATTCTTGGAATAAAACATACTTGTTGAAACAGTTGCACTCTGAAGACTGGCTTTTGCATTTCTTCTCTTTCCTGTTGCCTCTATGTAAGAATATCTGGTCCCTTCAAAGGCTGATGTAGGACCTGTTTGTGACGAAGGTGTTCTACCCTGAAAAATTCAATTATAAGAAAATCTAAATATTCCTCATCAATCAGTTACACTTATTATTTACGACTACTAGCTGATATTGAGATTAAAAATAACTTTTGAAATATTGCCCTTACTACAGTGGAACCCCGTTATTACGTTTTTTATTTTTCCACAAAAAAACAACGTAATACCAGGGGCAACGTAATAAACGTTGCCAATGAAATCCGTTAAAAATATCATTTGGAAATTGTATATCTTCCGTTGATACTCCGTGAAGAAGTATGTGTTTGAATATATCTTTACTGTTTCTTTGTTTAAAAGACTATGATACTTTGTTTTATTTACATCTTATCTTTAATGTCCGTAATTCTTCATGTTCTTATCCCTTTTCTTTATTTCTGGTGTAGGATACATAAGGATGTTTTGATAAACGTTGCTTTTCTGCATTCGTTTGAATCGCCATTTTTTTCAACTTTAACATAATGCATTCATGTAAATTTCTCTCAATAACTCGTTCCAGTTCGTATTCAACATTCGTATAGAAAAAATAACAAAACATCGTTTTTATGAAGTTCTATTACACAATACACAACACAATAAAAAAAAATCCCACCCAAAAGCAACAAAACTATAGACACAAAATGCACACGATACCCAACACTAAATAAACACTACTCATCAACGATAAACACGGAGAAAAATTTAAACGCAATCCACATATAAGATATAATAATGCACGAAGATTTCATTTATAACACTAAATGATGGCACCAAAATCACGTGCACATTAAGGGATTTTAGAAAATTCATTGAGGTAAATGCCGTGCACGAATCGGCCGATAACACTGGACAGTTTGATCGGTGTATGTATGGACGAGATTTACGAATACCCAAGCTGCATGTCCAAACAACGTACAATATTTTAATTGAACACCTTTAGTCACCCGTGTCCAAGCAGTCACCCAAGCTGTTTTGACATTGCTACGATAAATCTTGTCCTTCGTGTTTGGTACCAAAGCTGTCCGTAAATAGAATTTTAATAGTGAAGGTTAAATCACACGATGCTGAACACGCATGTGGTTGAGAAATTATTTCTTTGATTATCAAAATATGAAAAATGATGTGAATTTCTTAGAGTATAATTTCTAAATTAACATTATTTAATTGTTAATCACTGGCTTCGATACGGGGTATTCACCTGTATTGATGTCGCTACTAGATCTATCGAAGCGTGATCAGTCAAGCGTCTCTAATTCCCAAACACACCAGGAAATTTATGTGGTGACTGCCTGGGGCAGTCAAGGTGTGAATGGTTTATTATTTTGAGAATCACTATTGAATAATTAAGGGTTTATTACGTTTCTGTCGGAATTTTTACAACGTAATACCGAGTCCCAGCATCTTGGGACAACGTAATAACGAGGTCTATTTTATATAGATTTGTTAAGAAATGGTTTTGTGCTTTGAAATTCCAACGTAATATGCGGACTAACGTATTCAAGGGGGAACGTTATAACGGGATTCCACTGTATTGTACAGCAAGACATATTTGTCTATCACAGAGTCACAAACTTACTTGTCTATTTGTCCAGTTGAAATTGTCTCCCAATACATTTTCTAAGAAACAAAATGTTCCAACTTCAAATGTACAATGCAGGTCTTGGTCAACTAAAGGTGGTACGTCAGTTGTTGGTTGCTGTGTTGTTGGCTGTCTAGTTGTTGGTGCTTGTGTTGTTGGTGCTTTTGTTGTTGGAGCTTGTGTTGTCGGTGCTTTTGTTGTTGGAGCTTGTGTTGTCGGTGCTTTTGTTGTTGGAGCTTGTGTTGTTGGTGCTTGTGTTGTTGGAGCTTTTGTTGTTGGAGCTTGTGTTGTTGGTGCTTTTGTTGTTGGAGCTTGTGTTGTTGGTGCTTTTGTTGTTGGAGCTTTTGTTGTTGGAGCTTGTGTTGTTGGAGCTTTTGTTGTTGGAGCTTGTGTTGTTGGTGCTTGTGTTGTCGGTGCTTTTGTTGTTGGAGCTTGTGTTGTTGGTGCTTGTGTTGTCGGTGCTTGTGTTGTTGGTGCTTGTGTTGAAGATCCTAAAAATATATAACAATATGTTACACTAAAGAATTAATGAAAGGAATTGTCTTTAAAACATACAAAAAGATGTAAAGAAAAGGCCAAGGATTTGAATCCCAGTATGAAAGTGAAAGGATCTAAGGAAGAAGGAGTAAACCTCATAAATCTTGTAATTATGAATGTCAGCCTCTATATATATATCAAATAAACTGACATTTTAATACTCACCACATGCAGTCATTGAAATGGCATCAATAGCTATATCACTCCTGTATCCACTTCCTTTGATTGCTTCAAAAGCCACCTGATATACCAAGAGAATAATCACACATTATTGTATACATTTTTCTCAGTTTATCAATAGAAGTCTTGAACATGGAGTTTGACGGTTGCATTGATAAAGGGCATTGCTAGAGTACATGATACATAGCACTCATTCAGAACTACATGTACATAATGCATATCTATGTTTGCATATCCCACGATCCATCAGCAGATCAGGTATAATGGACTTATAAGCTTCCTGTGTGCAAGATATGATCTGGACAAGATTTCACTATGTATTACCATAAAATTCCAAAATGTGGCCACAGTGACCTATTTTTGGGTCCCCCCCCCCTCCCCAACATCATCAATTAACCAGAATTTGATGGTCCTAAACCTCACAGTCCTCAACATATGATCCGGACATGATTTGAGTATAATGTATAGCAATAAAATATCAGAATGAGGCCACAGGGAACAATTTTTCGGGGGGTCAAAACACACCTTTCCCTTAGGATGCATCAGCTGATAGTCCTAGGCCTCACAGAAAAAAGATATGATCGGGTCGCTAAGAACCCAACAAACAGATAGACGGGAAAGTCAATACCATAATACATACTGGTATATGGCCAGTTAGAAGATGAGCATTATTACGAAATAATTATCCAACAGTAAATCTTATCATTTGCAGTGTATCCACACTCTTGTATACTGATGCGCTGAAATTCATGATCCTAGGTCATTGCAGACACCTGTCTCATTTAGCACATATCATGTGGCAATCAAAAAATCATTCACTTATTATTAAACATATGTACATGTACATATTTCAATTCAAAATTCTCAAGTGAAGCCGTTTTGATTCCCAGAATCTTTCTTGAAAGGGGAAGGGGGGGGGGGGGGGGGGGGGGGGGGGGTAAAGGATGTTTTAATTATTGTAAGAATAAATGCAAGCATAGAAGCACACATACTGTACACATCAAAATGTGTGCTTCGGTGCACGTATTGTACATCTAATGATTTAACCTTGTAATTTGTTGTGGTTCCTACAGTAATGTCAGCCTTCTTCCAGCTGTTCCCTTGATCTCCCGTTCTCGTCCAAACTGAGCTTCCATCCACAAGCACATTAAGAGTTCCCATGTCAGAGCCGTACATATGATACCAGAAAGTTAGACATCTCTGAACACCTTTCAGGAAAATGAGAAAAATTGTACAAATCCAACAGTATTGAATGCGAATGTATTAACAATTTATGTAAAAAGTCAAAATTATTTTTAAGAAAAATGATACACTCGATCACCACAATTTTATCTGAAAAATACAAGTTAGTTCCTTAAAGTTATTGATATGTGGAATTCTTTTGATTTTCTTCATCAATTTATCATTTTATATTCATGCAGTGTCAATTGCCTCTAAAAAGAATAAAAGTAAAATCTAATTCGTTTTAATTGATCTCACCTTGCAAGAGAGGCGTTTCAAAAACAAATTTATTCCCACTAGGGACTGGGGATGAGGTTTCTGCATACAAATAGCTAGACCCACTTTGAGCACTGGATGGACCGGTACTGCCAGAGGGTGTTGAACCCTGACAAGAGCAAAGGTCAAAATCAGAGAGACTCGTCTGAAACGCTGTTCTAACCAACATTTTCTACTTAGTGATGTACTCTGTTTTTGATTCTTGTAAATGTTTCAAAGAAATTTAAAAGAAGCATCTCTATATATAAATAAGAGTACATTCTATATAACTATGATATTTTGATGAAACAAAAATTAAAAGAAAATGATTAATTATTAACAAAACTTGTCTGAATTATACTGTTCAGCAGAATTTTGCATCAACCATATCTGAATGTAAAAAATATGTTCTTCCAAATGTATGCCTATACCGATATTTCTTGAAAATGGCAAAATAATTATGGTACATATATCAAATTTTATTGGGCAATTCTACATTCAATTTCTGTATTTACATCCATCCAAATATTGTTTTCAAAACTTATGTCAGTATGATAATTATTACTCATGACTAGAGAATTTAATGTACCGATTTTATAATCCAATCATATGAAAGTGTCTTTGAATTTGAAAATACACATCCACTGCCTTCAAAATTGCACGAAATGTCACCAGTGCCTGAAAATATAATTTACATATTTTCTTCAGCAGCAATCACAAAGCATGGCATCATACATAATCACTTTTAAGTTTACTAAAAAGATCTTACAGAAATCATTATGTATTCGCCTGTGATGATGAATCCGAATTCTTGTCAAATAGTTCATTGTTATCATTGTTGGAGTTTCCCCATTGTTTTAAATACAAAAACAAGATGGATGACCAATCAATGTTACTATAAGTGTAAATAAATAGTCATTATAAATAAATATCTAAAACAAATTCATGGTAAAAATTAATGAAAAACTTTATTATTCCAATTAAATTAGCATATTAAATGATCATGCAAGCCCTCCAATTGGTTTAAGAACATAGATGTTTGGTGATCGAATCAGTTAATTGTTTATATATGAATTATGTCATCAAAATTTAATATACTTATATATGTTCCAGTTTTCACAAATGTAATAGCAATTACGGATCATTTTTTCAAACTATATTCCTATGCATTTGTTTAAAAATAAAACAGTCCCTAATACTGCCAATAGGGAAAAATTATGAGAAAACTATTTTGAATGAATTGGAAGTATATGGATTAAACATTCTTTTAAAAAATTCATTGATGTGTTAAAAACTCTTGACATTTTACAAACAAACTTTACACGTAAGTGTTTTGCACAGTTAGTCAGTTTGTGCCAGTAAAATGATAAGGGTTTACAGATTGATAAATTATTTAAAAAGCATGTTTAATTCTACAATAATATAGTGTTTACCATTGTTAATTATGATTTATGGTATTAGAATTAAAAGACACTTTGGGAGAAACCCCATGACATACTGGTGTTTATGGCTCAATATTTGAGGATGACACAAGTTAATTAACATTTAATCATATAAACATTAAATGAATGTGGATTGGGAATCAGAAACAACAGTTGAACCTCTTATTCAATTCATCAGCACAGGTAATTAAAACTTCATGTCTCTCTCACTAAATGTATTATTTTATGACAATAGATAACATCGACCAAAGAAAGACCATGTCATATTTTCTTCCTTTACATAATTATTATTCAAGGTTCAATGCTGAGAAAAAGTAGGATTCGAATTATAATTTCCTTTCCTGAGACATGATACTTGTGAACATCAATAGTCTGTTTAATTAAAACTTGAATATATTGTTCTCTATCCATGTTGGCTAAACATACCTTCAAGAGTATCGCACAATCGTCCTGTGTAACCATTAGTACAAGTGCACTTGAAATCACTTGTACCAACATCAGCACACGTACCATACACACATGGTGCAGATTTACATCCTAAACACATAATATAAAACCCTCATAATCATTTAGGATGTATATGAATATTCTTGGTCTCTCAATCAAAATATGAGAATTATAATTTATGAGTCTGTAAAATTAAAGAAATTTTCAATGAAATTGAGTACACTATAACAAATCAATGATATTAGCTCTATTTTGCTTTAGATTTTATAGAGCACAGTTTCTCAAAACCTACCTGCACCAACAGGTGTCACAGTTAGAGAGAAACCCTTTCCAGCTGTTGCTGAGGCAGCAAATGCACTGTCAAATTTTAATAGCATCATTGTGGGGTCCCCAAAATCTGATGTCACATACGTCTCGTGGGATAATTTTCCACAGCGTCTGAAAAGTTTTATTTTCAATTTCAAGTTAAATATTATGAAATAAAGAAAAACCAAGTATACACATGATCATCTATATAATTCTAAACAACATATTGTTTTAGAAACATTCAAAAGTTGGCATACATTGTGTGAAATTCTTTATCAAATTCTTAGTACATATTTCTTGTATTTTCCTATAATACAATTGTTGCTGCATGAATTTTCAAGTACAGAGGTTCAAAAAACTGTTGTGTAATTCCACCTTTAAAGTATTTTTGATACAATGAAGAATTAACACAAACATCTTACCTAGGACCTGTCTGACCAATCAAATTGTACTGTATTTCTAGCCAGTGATTACAAGCTCCGCCATTGGTTGTTACATCCATTTCATTTATTGTCATGGCAACATTCTTTCCATTGGGAACCTAGGTGTTTAACAACACATGTACATAAGAATTGACCTACATAACAAATCATTAACACAATACTTTTCTTGACCTGACATAACAAATTCTTAACACTTTTCATGTGTTTGGTGGGCTTTTTGAATTATACTGTTCTGTAAATGAAAAAATCATTCAACTTGTCTGAAATAGATGAAAGTGTAATTGCCATTTGAAAGAAATATATACATATACGACAAGTACAGCAATTTTTGGAATAATTCAATTTGAACCTGCTTACCTTTACTAACCAAACACATTTCTTCCCGGTAGGATACGGTCCTCCGTTATTGAAATTAGGTGAAGTTATTGTTTTTGTTTCCCCTTCGGCTAAAGTAATGATGCCCGGGCCACACTCTACAACACCATGAATATGTTAACATCAACTTTGTTTCATCACTCGGGGGCAGTTGTTCTTTTTTGGTTTAAGAACATGTTATGAAACGCCTTAAAAATGATTCTAATTGGTTGATTTTTTTAATTTTCCCCTTGTTTACAATGTATCTCAATTTCACAGATCATCAAGAACAATTGTGTCTATTACATGTAAATGTATATTTCAATAGAGTTGACATTAGCTGCAGGAAAGACATTTATGGAAAAACAAAATAACATAGTCCTGTAAGTGTGTAATGACAGTCTAGTGGGAGAAACAATGGGAGTCTAGAGGGAGAAACAAGGGCAGTCAGGTGGGAGAAACAATGGCAGTGGTCTCTTAACACATGTGCTTATCAGTGACCAGTTTTCTCAAACTCTTGTGTTTCTTGAAAATTGAAAAACAAATATCAGAAACTCGAATTTGAGGGGAAAAAAAACAAGATGTGTTTGTGAAACCACTGATGCCCCAATATGGCAGCTAGCAAAGTATATATAGTACCCAAAGGTCTATGTCAACAAACAAATTCATTTGAAGCTGTGAGCTTTGTGGGGCTTTGATGAATATTTCAAGGTATGTTTGGACATAAGTATGGCCGGAAAACATGTTAGGAATAATTTCATATTAAATTTTTGAGACAGCAATGCCTTTCGGCAAACTTAACTGCAGCAGATTCTGGTATCCTAAATCTAACCTTGGATGTATGATGCATTGATACATGTATGTAGCTACACCTAACATTTGTAATGCGGTCGTCTATTTATTCTTCAGGAAAAACTGCCGCTTTTAGAATGTATCGATCAAAATGGCTTATTTAATGAATTTATCGAGTTTGCCATAGAAAACTGCCCTCTATTTCGAGAAAAAAAACCCACATAATTCTCAAAGAGAAATAGTTACAAACATTGAGAATGTTATTTGATGGAAAGGACTATATTTCGCAGGAGCTGTCAGTAGTTCCAGTTGATCGGTGACGTTAAACATGTTACACGTCACTGGTATACGTACTATGGGGGAAAACATCATACATCCGAGGTTAGCTGGAATCAGTTGAGGTGATCTGAGTGACAGCAATGTAAGAATACAACAATATAAGGCCTCTACCGTGCACATTTTTCTGCGCCATAAATCACAGGTTTTAGCTCTCAGAATTATAGCATTACGTAGGTTTGTATCAATATTTCCCCAGAGAGCTACAGACCTGCAGCTAAAATACAGAGGGAATACGGTAATCAAAATATGTAGTTTGTACCTGCATCCGTTGCAGCGGACTCACACAGGGTGCCAGTAAGACCATCCGGACAATGACAGTTACAGTTGTGGATGACAAAGCCTCCGTTTTGACACTGCTTCAGGGGAGTGTTACCATTGGCACCCTTACAGGGTTCTAAAAATAGAAAAGCTTGGACTAGTACGTATGCACTGCATTAACATGTATTTCAATCATGAAAGTTATATCTCGATCTCTTTTCATTGATTTCATAGAGTATAATACATGTAAAAATGTATCCAATGATTAAAGTATTTTCTTCATGAGTAAGGCATTGGGGTTTTGTATTTGAAGTTATGTTTTCTTACTAGTACAATCGTATGCATCAGTAATGTCCTGAATGTCATAGAACATAAGTCCAGTGGCTGAATCGGCCAGAAAGTCCAGTCGACGGTCACGAAATTCCATGGTTGGTTTGCCATTTATGGAGAATGACTATTGACAGAGTGAACAAAATATTATTTTAAAATGAAAATTATAGTCAATATCACATGAATAAAATGAAAATTATCGTCATTATCACATGAATAGAGTGAATATAGAACATTCTATCAGCATAATCATAAAATTTGGTTTTAGAAGTTGAGTTGTTGTTTTGAATGTTTTATAGAATATTGCGTGATTTTGATTACGGTCCAACAGCCACTTTTTCCTTCTAACTTCTGCCTTTAATTAATTACTAGCATTAAAAGTAAGGAGCATATCACTGGTAGTGTTTGCTTTAAATTATTAACCAAGTCCTGCAGAGGTAACATTTATCTAGAAATTAAGGAACTGACCGTTAAACTGTACTGGAGAACTGACTCATAATCATAAGGATTGTAATCGTGTGTGCTGCTCTTCGCCATGTTAAAGTTTTCCTTTCCGTCCTGGGTGTTGGCCCACAACATAGTGACGTGATTATCACGATCACTGCGAGACTGTTCATGCATTTGTCCAATGGCATGGGTCATTTCATGCACAGTAGTGGAGACCTGGAATAATCGTGTATATCAGAATGATAATCTATTAAATCTCAATACTCCTCTTGCTTTTATCATGATGTATAGGGTTTTAAAAATTTCATTTTACTTCAAATATCTATTGCATGACTCTCTCAGTTTAATAACTTAAAGATGCATTATAATATAATTACTGAAACACAACCGGGGTCCTTGAGACTTATTTGTTGTTTATCTCTAAAAACTCGTCCAACATATGACCAACATCCACTGCAAAATAAAAACAAAGCATATGTTATGCAGTGCACTATATACTACATATCAAAGACCATTGTTAAGGAACATATTGTTTTTACTTTATTTCTTATTATGTTCCTCAAACAAAGCTTCGGAAAATAACAATTTACTCTTTATCTTCTTATCATGTTTATGTCCTCAAAAACATTATGTCGAGAACAATAGGGTTTTTCTCGTTTTTTAAAATCATTTTTCTTCTTCTTATGTCCCTCAACACATTGTGTCAAGAACAGTATTGTTTTTGCTCCGTTTCTTATTATTTTTCTTCTTATCATGTTCCTGAACACATTGCGTCAAGAACAATATTGTTTAGTTAGTGAAGAAGTACATTAATTTTTTAATTTTCTTGCAATGATTCACTAACTCAGGGTAGTAAGTCTTCACTTCAAGAAGAAATTTTTTTTTTACTGTTTTACACCTAAATGAATTTAATCTTATTAATGGAATGTTTTCATAATATTTGATTTTTTGTTTTATCTTATTGTTAACAAGTTGTGTTTCATTGTCTGTTAGCCTACTGTAATGTTGGGGTATGCATATGGGTCAAAACCCCTACCCCGGGGATCATGCAATTTACAATTTTCGTAAAGGCCTTCATGTTCTATATCACTACGCATTTAGTTTTTCGTACACATGTGCGGTTCTAGATAAGATTTTTGTATATTGGTCAATTTTGGGTAGTTTTTGCCCCAACCCTAGGGTCCCAGGGGTGCGGGAGTCCTGAAATTTACAATTTATGTCCCCCTTGTCCCAAGGATGCTTCATACCAAATTTGAAAAGAATTGGAATGGTAGTTATCAACAAGTTAAAAATGTTGAATTGTTAATGCACGCTTGATGACAACTAATTGCAATAGGTCACCAGAGTTTACTCAGGTGACCTAAAAACTTAGAATGAATGAGAATGCAAGATTATTGGTTGTGTAGAAGCACAATAAAAGCACTTTTGAAATCGGGGATGTTTGATGAACATTCGTAACAGTCCCTGTTAGAATTAAAACTATTAATTATAAGTTACATTTGATTTTAAATTTGATTTATATTTATTTCTTTGCAGATTTTAAAGAATAACCTTTAATACTAAGTATACGTCATTAGTATAGAAAATAAAAGGTAATCACGTCAGTACATACCTTCCTGAAAAGAACTCGATGTATGTAGAATAGGAGGCCTTGCTGGCTTCTGTAGAACCTCGAGGGACCCATTTTAAGCATGTGTAGTCCGTAAATTGTTTTATTCCTTTATTAATGACATCTATATTGCTCTGCTTGACGGCTGTAAAAAGAAAGAAAAACACAATAAAAATAAATAAATAAATGAAAACCATTTTGCATTCAATTACACTAGCTGGCACTTAAATTGCAGTCAATTTTGCCAAGAATCACCATATATTGCCCCTCTTTGAATATTTATAAATCTTGGATGATGTATTACATGATTTCAACCTACAGTCCTACCAGCTTCCTGAACAATTCTTCCATTTATTCTGATATAGATTTAGTACTTTAGTTGTGACTTCATGATATGTACATGCATGTATATATACATGTACTTTTGCACTGCACATGCTATTAATTTCATTCCTTTTAATTATTGTACATGCACATGAATAGCATTTAATGTTTGAATTGTTTATGACAGAGTAGGTGGCATTAACCACTGTTGAAGTTTCTTAAAGATCGCTGTAGGATTGACTATTTCAAGAAGATACTGATAAAAGAACACTAAGCACTTACATAAACTGCTCGCAATTGTGTAGGGAATGATTTTATCTGCCCAAAGTGGAGCTGATGTCAAAAAATTCCTTCTTTTCCTCCCAGTGCTCTGTGAATATTAAATAACACAACTTGAATATTTACATGTACACTGTTCTTATCTGGATACAATAACTTTCATACTTTTACATAATGGTGCAGAAATTCAAATCTAAAAAGGTATTTTACCAGTAATAAGAATATAGCATAGTCATTCATTTTCATTTTATCATGAAATCAATTGACTAAGTACAATGGAGTTTGATTTGATTAGAAAAGGAAATTCTGTGATGAAATAAAATTTTAAAAAGACAGATTCTTCAGAAGACTAGTAAGGAGTCTTGAAATTTCATTTAATGTCATCAAAAGCCTTCACTAAATTGCCGACCTTTAGGTTGATATCATGATGACCTTTATACTTACACTGTCCTGAAGGTCATTCATTTCTTGTTTTGTGAGTCTGTGACTGTCGTGAGTATCACCATACACTTTCCCTTTCTTTGAAGCAATCTCTGCAATTCCATCTGGCTAATAAAGGCAACCAATCAAAAATCATTTCATCATTTGTCCGTTTTACCAATCTTACTCCCAGACTGTTAATAGCAGGGAGTGGAATTATGCAATTATCATCAATATTTCACTTTAATTTGAATTTACTATAATAAATGGATGGATTTTTTCATAAGATTTTTTAACAAAAGAATAATTATTAGAAAAAAAACTTGAGCATTTGTAAATTGTGTGTGGTTTTTAAATTTTTTTGTTGTTTTTTAGAAAAACATACATGTGCATTGTGCGTGTTTCCTTCATCCACAAACATACTCTCCAGCAGATTGACGACATCAGAGTTGGAGTCAACGTTGCCCTGTGATAATCAGTAATATATAAGAATGTTGACCTGTGATAATCAGTAATATATAAGAATGTTGCCCTGTGATAATCAGTAATATATAAGGATGTTGACCTGTGATAATCAGTAATATATAAGGATGTTGCCCTGTGATAATCAGTAATATATAAGAATGTTGCCCTGTGATAATCAGTAATATATAAGAATGTTGACCTGTGATAATCAGTAATATATAAGAATGTTGCCCTGTGATAATCAGTAATATATAAGGATGTTGCCCTGTGATAATCAGTAATCTATAAGAATGTTGACCTGTGATAATTAGGGGTGAAACGATGCATCGCGATGCGGCTGAATCGCGATGTAGTGGTCTCGATTCGATGTTTGATTTATTCGGGGTCTGTTTCGGTTCGATATGGTTCTAAAATCATAGAGCACATTGCTCTTGATAACACGATTTCTGATTAGCCAATGGAATTGAAAATTGCCCAATCAACATACGAGTAAACTTTGCTGTATCAAAATGGACGCAGTCGAGTTGAAAAATGCACTCCCAATGTATAAATCCTGGGTATGGCGACATTTCGGCTTTAGGACAAGTGATAAGAGTGTTGCTCTATGTTAAACGGTTTTACATTATGTAGAATTTATTTGCAGAGAGCAATAAATACAACGAAACATAAAACAATCTTAGCATTATAAAGAATTTGGTATATGCTATTGTATCGAATCGAAAATCATCGAATCGAGAAGGTACTGTATTGTTTCACCCCTAGTGATAATCAGTAATATATAAGGATGTTGCCCTGTGATAATCAGTAATATATAAGGATGTTGCCCTGTGATAATCAGTAATATATAAGAATGTACTTTTCCACCTACTGAATGAGTACAATAAAATGCTTTCTTTATTGTTTTATTGGGTGATGCTTGCAATGGTACAAGCATTGCAGAAAAAATTCATGTCAGCATGCAGGTTATGCAATTTTTTTCTGCAATAATTGCTACTTTCATTACCCATGCGATATAACAACAAACTTTCAGAAGTTTTTAAAAGTACTAAAATATATCATTGACCCATTCGTTACATTAAATGGAACAGTCAATGCACCCTTTGACCTTGACCATGCTCCATATTTGGTAATGATTACACAAACAGGTGGTACCAAAAACTGATGCACCTTGTCAATTTCAAAAGAAGTATAAAAGGAAAGATTAAGGGAATGCCCATACAATATAATAATTTCTTACAGTACATATGTTATTAAGATGCACTTTACACTTTTAAAAAGTTAACTGATCTCCTGTGCTGATTTAACACAGAGCCCGTGTTTGGACATATCAATTGAGTAACATATATTGCGTTATGAAAATTGTTTGCACATCCATTCCATGTTATAGCACAATGTATAAAATATCAGTTAATGCTTAAAGGGGCATTAGCTGTAACTCTATATTATATATTTCAGTAATAACACTTGCAGTATTTAACTGGTACTTATTGTATTACAGATGTTCCCCAAACACTCCCCATTTAGAAATTGCATGGTGTCATTTGTTTCAGTACAAATGGTTTTGACCAAATCAATATGTGAAGTGTCTGAATATATAACTATTTTATAATGTTCAGTCCATTTCATGCTAAATCAAATCAGTTATAGACATCTGAAAATTCTGGGCACATGCATGCACGTGCTGGTGAGTACTTTGACCATGTTGATACATAACAAGTCTACATATATGACTACAAGAGAAGTTTCACAACAGTTAAATGAAAAATGAGAAATTAACAGCAACTCAAAACTACGACGACCAAAATCAATGCACGTCCATACACGCGCGCGTGATTACGACACATCATTTTTGTTGATGCTATTCAATAGACATTTGAACGATATACTTACTGTATGAATTTGATATCAATTACTTCATTTATAAGAAAGTTATGGTGATTTCAAAATTGTCAACTATATAATCAAAGATATATCCACAATTTGATTAACGATCTCAACAGAATTGCTCTCTTCAAAAGAAATGATGCGTGCATTAATACCTTACATAAAAGTGTTGTAAATAATTAAAGATTTCTTCAATACGCCAGTTTCGAGATACGAACTCTTCTGTATAGGAGATGCATTTAGTGGAACTTTGAATGCCTAAGTGGGACAGAGTGGATATGCAGCCAACGAGGAAGACGATGAAATGTATTAAAAGCGGCTTCTCTTTAAATATGTAAATGTGGGAAATACTAAATACTATCGAAAGAAATGTTTTACCGAAGAGGAAACATACAAACAATGTCATATTTGCAAGAAATATCTTGGATATGGTACTTATGACCAGCGAAATAACGTGATAGGATAAGAATTCTATGTATTTAATTACTCCCTAAATACAGTGTACTTATCACTTACTTAGTTTGTGTATCAGTCGAATTCGGGTTATCAAACAGCGTATGAGAACCTTACTGAGTACATTCACTTACACTGTGATGAATATCTGTCCCACTCCCGGGAGTAAACAAATTCTTTCGCGCCTTACTATGTACGAGAGTTCTCCAAAGGGAAATAACTCGGACGTATCTCGAAACCGGCGTATTGAATTAAAGTGATCATAGAATTATTTATACTGAGCTCCAAATGCAATTTTACATTAATTCCACCACATTACTGTGCAATATTGAATTGATGAAAGCAATAATTGAATTGATGAGCACATCAAATCAATTATGGCTCTAATCAAATCAATTAATGCATGCATCAATTCAATTATTGCAAGCAATAATTGAAATTGATGTGCGCATTAAATCAATTGATGAATTTAGCAGTAACTGATTTGATGCGTACGCATCAATACAGAACTTTCGGGATGTGCCGGAACGACTGATTATATTTGACGTTTATACACCACGGTCACGTGATCATAACCACTTGTAGGGCAAGGTTGACATTGATACAGATGGTGTTTCGCTAGCAGATGGTCCTTAAAGAGCTATGCGCTGTCCTATAATGACGATCCAAGTCACTATTGGTGCTTAGTACCTGGGTGTAAATTAGTTGGAAAGGAAAAGGCGCATTTAGACGCGTATCATTGGATGAAAGGCGTGAAGTTTTACCAATATCCTCAAGATACTCCCTATTATATCTATTTCCCTCGCCAACTCACATAATTTAATCAAATGGTTGCAATGATTAATTCCTTTGAAAGATAACATTCTAATGCAGGAATTTTGATAGCAAATGAAGTATCCCATGCTTGTTTACTAATAGGTTGTTATTGTAATCCGGAAGTGAGATGCCCTACAAATTACGTTCAAAGTAAATGCGATGAAAGTAGGAGTGGATCCAATATCTCGAAAGTCCCATATTCAGTTGATGAAATCAGTAATTAATTTGATGCACGCAATAATTGAATTGATGATATCTTCAAATATAAATTAAAGATATCGGATTCCTCAATATATTTTGAGTTTTTAAAAATGTTAATTTGGCACTCCATAGTTGACAGAGATATATGTGAGTGTAAGGAACGATAACTCTGGGTAAAAATTGGTTCTTGACAGTGTTTGGGTTACCATATTCATAAAACGTACTAGATTTACCGCTTTTCCTTGACAGGTGAAAACTGTTTTGACACGTTTGCAAAGAATTCTCAGAAAAAGTTTATATTCATTATGTATATACCTAGGTTACAAACAGTAATAAATGCAAATTGTGTGTTATTACATGTACAAGCAGCTTATTATGAGAGAAATCACGAAAAAATCACTATTCAGGATTTTTGGATTTCGGGAATACTACGCTTGCCAGAATCAATATCGAATATGAAATAAATTTAAAAACAAACAAAATTTCTACGTAATATTGTTTCTCTTACAATTGGAGTCATACATCATAACATTTTAAAACTGTTGGTAAGCAACACTTTCACACAAATTCTAATTAGCAGTCACAGGTGCTTGGGTCATATTTTAATCTCGGCTGAGATTTGGCTCAGCTGAATATTTGGACTGACGCCTACTTTCCGTGAAGGCATCAGCCAGTCCAAATACTCAGCAGTGCCGAATTTCAGCCGAGATTAAACATATAATACGCATCTAACCTTATAACACTGTAGGTATCTGAATTTTAATCAGTAAATAGAAAAAAGGAGAAAAAAACTTATAATATATATAAATGTATTTATATTTTTTTTTCTTCTTCTTCTTTTCTATTTAATTATATCTATTTACTGATTTAAATTCAGATACCTGTGCTTATAAATATATATTAAGTAATCATTTACATATCAGCTGCATATATGTACATGTATACGGTTAGATGTGTAGTCATATAATATATGTTATGGCCCGAGCACTTGTGATTCTGTACAGTGTGTAGTTACAGACACGATTAAAAAAAATGTCAGATGTAAAATGTATGCGCCTGTTTTGTTGGGGTTTTTTTAAATCTCGGTTGAGATTCTGAATATTTCATTATTTGGATTGACGTCAGCCCAAATATTCAGCCGAGCCGAATCTCAACTGAGATTAATAGGGGTTTTTGTTTTACCTTAAGAGCATCTTCAATGAGCTTGGCCCCGTCCTCAGTTTGGCGATGGTCCGCACTGTTCCCTCCACTAGGTGCTTCCTCATCCTCGTTTAAAGAACGAAGTAACAATTCGTCAATATCTGCCTCTTCTTGTCGTAAACCGGAAGTTGACCTCTGGATAAAAAAAAAAAGTTGCTGTTGAAACATTTCTGTAGACCTGTCTACTCAAAAGGAGAAATCGGGACACCCCCTCATTTTTTTTATTAGGCCCTATTATTATTATTTTTTCATTTTAAAATTATTCTGCTGAATTCACGCATGCTGTAATTGAATTGTTGCTCTCTTGACGAATGAATTGATGATATATCGTCAATCACGCACGCTAAAATTTAATTATGTCAGAGAACATGTATTCTATTATTGCACGCATCAATTCAATTGATTATCGTAATAACTGAACTGTTGCTCTCTTTAACTGGATTATTGATATCATTAAAGGTAAAGCAACAACTTGCTAAATGACAATCTATGATAATAAGGAATTTGTGTTTCAAGGGAGGGGGGTTGTTTTGAAAAATATTTTCCGTTTTCCATTGATTTCTATAGTGAAATACATGATTTTAACCCAGATAAAGGTTATCTCTCTTTGTTTTGTCAAATAAATCAACTTTTATGAAAATTCATATAGATATCTATAATACATTTTAAAAAATCATTTAAGAATGATAACTTTTAAAAATTGACCGGAAGGTAGGCGGCGAAACAATACTATCGTTCGCATTTCATGAACCCATCTGTTGAATGATGAACACTGCACTCCCCTCCCTGCGATTCTGATAGGGCCTATATAATTTAGGTTATGTAGTAAATTTAATATTGAATATATATGCAATATTTCTTCCCTTTTATTCTATCATATTTTCTTTTTTAGCATATTGTGAAGTAAATTTCTAATTTCTTCTTCAGCTCAAATCTAAAGTGGTTCCCCCCCCCCCCCCTTACACACTTTTCAAGGTGGAGCTTAGATTACAATACTCGTGTGTTATCATAGTCCATCGCAAAATTACTTTAACGTGATGACCCCCCCCCCCCCTTCCCCATCCAGCGCATCTGATAATTCATATATATATGTGTCTATGAAAGGTTTAAATATAAAATGCAAATCCGATAGAAATTTCTATAATGTTAATTCAGTCTCCTTGAAGATAGATTTCAGTTAAACGTGGCGGATCAATATATTATAAGAAAAACATTTATTGCTGACATAAGCAATTTATTCTAATATTATTTTTTTTTCAATCAGGGACACGCGTACTTTAATTTTCAGAAAAGTGATTATATAGGCCTATACCTACCCACGTACTAGCCTAGTGAAAGGTTTGCGTGACTATGGTACATAGAATTTTCCGACATTCAACTCCAATCTTTGTTTCTTTATACATTAAGTTGCATGTGTTGAGATTTAGAGTGAAAAATGCAAACATGCACAAGCTTTTAAATGAAATCAGTATCCTGCGATATATATACGGGTACATTTCTCAGGCTGCTTTTCAACGATTGCATGATCAAATATCAACTAAAATTAATGGCCAGCAGTTCGTGTGTTTCCTACAGGTAAATCATCTCTTTAAAACAAGAAAAAGAAAATTGCTGAAGCCATTTCTTGTTCAATTCTGGTGAAATAAAAGAAAAAGTCTTATCTTAGAACAACCCAATGATCTTGATCTTAGAAATAATCACAGTATCTTCTATTAATTAAAAAAATAATAATTCTATAATCACCTAATGTAGAGATGTTACAAATCTAACACATATTTAAAGGGGCATTAGCTGTGGAAGTGATGGCAACCATCCCCCCCCCCCCCCCTCAAAATATCTCAATGGCATAGGAATATATATTTTTGATAAATATAAACATTTATTTTGTACAAAAACAAGAGAAAACTAATAAAACTACGTTAGATAACCGCTTTTAGTGTAAAGAAATATATAAAGAAAAAGCATTGGCTTGGAAGCCAATAAATATTTAATCATCAAAATTACATATTCATGTGTCTGATTTGAGGTTTAAAAGTGCTTGAAATAATTAAATACTGGTGTTATGACTGAAGTACATGAAATTGAGCAATTTTCATTTAATTCAATTTTTGGTGACAAAATTACAGTTATTGCCCCTTTAGATTTAAGCGTATTCATTTTTTGTTTAATCCAGTACTTAAATTAATCAAACAAATATTTTAACTATATGAATAAAATGTTATAAGATTACATTTTTGTCAATCTAATTAAAATCATACTTTTTATATCCGAGCCGTATGTACACGGACCTTTTTGTATAATTTTATATATATCAAAATATGACAGTAACTGCTGCCATTTCTAAAATCAATGGTTTTTATCTTATAAAAACTGAGGAAAATTTGCTTCATGAGAAGTAAAGGGATTTGATATTTGATATTTTTATGAAATATATCAGCAAAAAATTCATTGGGAATTCACTTTTGTCACGCGACAGTAAAAGTGTCTAAATAGCTGAGTTTTATGAACATTGATTTGAACCTCGGACAACATAGCAAGTTGAATTCACTAACACTATACATGAATGAAATTTTGATTTCATCGTCATATATATTATACTCTAGGAATATGACCAAAAACCAAAAATGGCATTATTGCATTAATGTGAAAATAAGTTTTGTGACCAGCCTTGACTTCTGGAGAAGAACTTTCAGTCATTCCCGTTTTCAGCCAGGCTTCAATTTGGTACAGTGTACATGTATCAAATTCAAATCGTTGAGTAAAACAGACTGCACATTGTTTCACTTGATGAATATTTTAAAAACCGCATCATTTTTTTTTTAAGAAATAGAATATATATGAATGTTACACAATAAGGCCACACTGGAAATAAAGAACATGACTAATCATGAAATTTTCAGCTTCTGTAGAATGCAAACAGTAAGGTGATAGTAACCATATAGTGGTAGTATGATACCACGATTGTCGATCTTTAACAATGCTTAGTTTTAAAAAATGTAAAATCAAATGTATCATGACTGTTTACAGGTCACTTAACAGGACTGTGTGGATGGTCCGTGGTTGTTTACAGAACTGTGTGGATGGTCCGTCGTTGTTTACAGGTCACTTAACAGAACTGTGTGGATGGTCCGTCGTTGGTGACGGGTCACTTAACAGAACTGTGTGGATGGTCCGTGGTTGGTGACGGGTCACTTAACAGAACTGTGTGGATGGTCCGTCGTTGTTGACGGGTCACTTAACAGGACTGTGTGGATGGTCCGTGGTTGTTGACAGGTCACTTAACAGAACTGTGTGGATGGTCCGTCGTTGTTTACAGGTCACTTAACAGAACTGTGTGGATGGTCCGTGGTTGTTGACAGGCCACTTAACAGAACTGTGTGGATGGTCCGTGGTTGTTGACAGGTCACTTAACAGAACTGTGTGGATGGTCCGTCGTTGTTTACAGGTCACTTAACAGAACTGTGTGGATGGTCCGTCGTTGTTGACGGGTCACTTAACAGAACTGTGTGGATGGTCCGTGGTTGTTGACGGGTCACTTAACAGAACTGTGTGGATGGTCCGTGGTTGGTGACGGGTCACTTAACAGAACTGTGTGGATGGTCTGTCGTTGTTTACAGGTCACTTAACAGAACTGTGTGGATGGTCCGTCGTTGTTGACGGGTCACTTAACAGAACTGTGTGGATGGTCCGTCGTTGTTGACGGGTCACTTAACAGAACTGTGTGGATGGTCCGTCGTTGTTTACATGTCACTTAACAGAACTGTGTGGATGGTCCGCCGTTGTTGACGGGTCACTTAACAGGACTGTGTGGATGGTCCGTCGTTGTTTACAGGTCACTTAACAGAACTGTGTGGATGGTCCGTGGTTGGTGACGGGTCACTTGACAGAACTGTGTGGATGGTCCGTCGTTGGTGACGGGTCACTTGACAGAACTGTGTGGATGGTCCGTCGTTGGTGACGGGTCACTTAACAGAACTGTGTGGATGGTCCGTGGTTGGTGACGGGTCACTTAACAGAACTGTGTGGATGGTCCGTCGTTGTTGACGGGTCACTTAACAGGACTGTGTGGATGGTCCGTCGTTGTTGACAGGTCACTTAACAGAACTGTGTGGATGGTCCGTCGTTGTTTACAGGTCACTTAACAGAACTGTGTGGATGGTCCGTGGTTGTTGACAGGCCACTTAACAGAACTGTGTGGATGGTCCGTGGTTGGTGACGGGTCACTTAACAGAACTGTGTGGATGGTCCGCCGTTGTTGACGGGTCACTTAACAGGACTGTGTGGATGGTCCGTCGTTGTTTACAGGTCACTTAACAGAACTGTGTGGATGGTCCGTCGTTGTTTACAGGTCACTTAACAGAACTGTGTGGATGGTCCGTGGTTGGTGACGGGTCACTTGACAGAACTGTGTGGATGGTCCGTCGTTGGTGACGGGTCACTTGACAGAACTGTGTGGATGGTCCGTCGTTGGTGACGGGTCACTTAACAGAACTGTGTGGATGGTCCGTCGTTGGTGACGGGTCACTTAACAGAACTGTGTGGATGGTCCGTGGTTGTTGACGGGTTGAAGAGTTCGGGCGGGAGGGGGGGGGGGGGTCGATGGATGGGTGGAGAAATGAACAGACTTACCTTGAACACGTGTGAAGTATGTCTTTTCCTCAGTTCATCCAGAATACGTCTCGACTCCAATTTCCCAACTGCTATGAATAAAAAAGACGAGTACGGATATCAACAGGATAGCTAGATTTGATGTGTGTTCATTAAAATGTACCCTTCATGACTGTCTATAGTACTACATTAAAATGTACCCTTCATGACTGTCTATAGTACTACATTAAAATGTACCCTTCATGACTGTCTATAGTACTACATTAAAATGTACCCTTCATGACTGTCTATAGTACTACATTAAAATGTACCCTTCATGACTGTCTATAGTACTACATTAAAATGTACCCTTCATGACTGTCTATAGTACTCCATTAAATTTATATATCCTTCATTGCTGTGTATAGTACTACATTAAATTTATATATCCTTCATTGCTGTGTATAGTACTACATTAAATTTATATATCCTTCATTGCTGTGTATAGTACTACATTAAATTTATATATCCTTCATTGCTGTGTATAGTACTACATTAAATTTATATATCCTTCATTGCTGTGTATAGTACTACATTAAATTTATATATCCTTCATTGCTGTGTATAGTACTGCATTAAATTTATGTATACTTCATTGCTGTGTATAGTACTACATTAAATTTATATATCCTTCATTGCTGTGTATAGTACTGCATTAAATTTATGTATACTTCATTGCTATATAAGTATAGTAAAACATTAAATTTATGTATCCTTCATTGCTATATATGTATAATACTACATTAAATTTATATATCCTTCATTGCTGTGTATAGTACTGCATTAAATTTATATATCCTTCATTGCTGTGTATAGTGCTACATGCAGAGTATACCGCCTTACACACAGGTCAGAAGAGAAAGTCTGATTTTCAATAGATGTTTTATGTTCACGTTTTCTCTTCTTCCTCTTTTTTTCTGCGACAGGACCACAGGCAATTGCATCGCTTGGGGTCGAATTTACTATATAAAGAGTACTCTCGATCTGTCCTGTCCACAGGCAATTGCATCGCTTGGGGTCGAATTTACTATATAAAGAGTCCACAGGCAATTGCATCGCTTGGGGTCGAATTTACTATATAAAGAGTACTCTTTATATAGTAAATTCGACCCCAAGCGATGCAATTGCCTGTGGACAGGACAGATCGTGATTATCTTCGCTTTGGGCTGGTCGACAGTGTACGCTTTTTACACACACACAGATATACATGTATATATCTCGTCCTCTGATCGTCTAATTGAATAAGCGTCCGGCTTTATAGAATGATCTACCAGGTTTCGGTGACAGTGTTCTATGTCGCTCTTCCCGCGGATATTTTGATTGGCTTATAACGTTAAACAGCAGACAGGGGTATGATGTGGTAAACGAAGGGTAAAATTGTTAAATTCTTTTGAGTGTCGTTATCTGTGATAATATTATTCAATATGTTTCTGTCAATTAATACAATAGAGATCAACTTTACCATCCGAGTTAAACCATGGCTATAGAATTGATTTCAAAGCGAAAGCCCGTCCTGATGTTTTCTCAAATCATATTTATATATCATGTACATGCAGTGAATACAAAGCAAACCAATTTTTGAAGAATAAATTTTCTCAATATGCCTGTAATACATGCAATAGAATGTCCTGTGAATGCATGAATATGCATCACAGCTCGATCGTGCTAGTTAGATTTAATGATGATCTGCGGATATTAAATGATGGACTTTTAAACTTAAAAGCTAAGAAATGGTAAAAGCATTCGATATCTGCAGGCCAGAAACACGTTCGATATTTTCAGACCAAAATCACATTCGACATTAATCTGCTGGAAGGAAACATTTTGATATCTGCAGGTCAAAAACAGTTCGATATCTGCAAGCCAGAAACAGTTCGATATCTGCAGGATAGAATTAGTTCGATATATGCAGGCCAGAAACAGTTCGATATCTGCAGGTCAGAAACAGTTCGATATCTACAGGCCAGAAACAGTTCGATATATGCAGGCCAGAAACAGTTCGATATCTGCAGGACAGAATTAGTTCGATATCTGCAGGCCAGAAACAGTTCGATATCAGCAGGCCAGAAACAGTTCGGTATTTACAGACCAGAAATGCTTCATATATCTGGAAGCAAGATTTAGTTTTTAATTTCATCAAGTTACCTTGCTGTGCAACCTGTTTAAATGGGGTATTGTAAAATGTCAAATAGTCTGGTTAAACGTGGGTTTTCGTAGATAATTTGAGATTAAACAATACGTCAGCTATATTCTATGGTGATTTGGTAGATATTTCTTAAAGTAACTCCACCCACATGTGACTTCGCACTATTATGGGTTAAAATTAGAAGAAAAAACTGTATTAATTTTCCCACTTAATATAGTTTAATTTAAAATATAACCAAAGAAAACTTATATGTTGCCACCCTTTTAAAGATGTTAGACTTAAACAGAAATGTCTATGTAAGAAAATTTAACATTTTTGTTAAACAGCAAAATAAACATGTATAAAAACTGATTAAAATGACAAAATTATAATCTTGACAGTTTAAAAAAACCCTGCTACTTTATACATATAATTATATTGATGGTGGTCATCGGGGAAATCGTTGTATAATAGACATACAATAGAGAAAATACAGCATAGGAGTTATTGCCTCTTGATAGCAAATTTTTAAACATTTAGATTAATACATATACCAAATATAAACTTTTTTCTGTATCAAATAGTTTACCAAATCACAGTGAAGAAAATTCTCAAAAAAGATATGTATTCATCATGCGCAAGGTTTAATTAATTAAAGATTTCGTAAAAACCTATGACGTCTCATGAAGGTGCAGTTACCTTAATAAATTATGACCACCATGCAAACGCGTCCACTGGACAGGTAATTATCTGATGTGATTTTTTTCAAAGTTTTGGAAAGTTTAAGTATCATCCAACGACAGATTCAGAAGGCTATTGTAGATCTTTTTCAAAATGTTCTACCGGTATCTACCGGTATGTTCTTTAACTTTCAATAATTTATCATTATTTTTCTTGAACTTTCAGTAATTTAATTTATGGATATTTCTTAAATTATTACCTTTTCTGTTGACCTCTACGTGTGCACACACAGCTATGCATTGTAGAACGAAAATTGCCAACAAACTAAATCCTTTTCTCTCGATTTCCATTTTCCCAGGTACAATAAAAATGGACAGGGGTCTCTCTTTTATACGGTGTGCGTGACAAACATGAACATGCGCATGGACTTACATATTTTTTTGGATCACAATTAAAGTTTTGTTTGTTGTTACACGACTTTCAATTGGGTTAAGCGAACCTTTTAAATCATAGTGGGCTGGTCTAGCATTACGAAAGTCGGGGTACACGATGTACGTAAATTCTTAAAAGATGTCACGTCAAAACCGCTTCCGGGTGTTCGTTCCGTCAATATCTTGTGAACTGGAACACGTCTTTCAATATCTCCAATTTCACATCAACATGTTTGTATGATAGCAATCTCATCCGAGAAATCTAAATTCATCAGAAAGACGTAGACTTTATTCTGTTGGTGACCAAAAAAGCGTTAATACGATGTCATTTCAATAAACAATTACAGAAAAGCGCCGACATTAAGGGTGTCTCCTTTTGTGTCTGTATTGTTTGTCCAGAACATACCTGTTTTCTTTCGTGACCAATTCCGTAAACTCTTCAAAGTGTCGGTTAAACTAGTGTTTGTAAATTTTCAATGTAAAATCAAAATAATATGGCATAAAAACAAATGTAAATAAACATCATACCTTGTATAGGATTTATAACAATCAAACATTGATACAAAGTATTTTATCATGAAGTAATGATGAGATTGCAAAATTCTACAATGCGTCGTTAATTCAGCACCTGTTGTATACTACCCATGTTCTGTATTTCACTTACGTTCGATTTCAGGATATTTAATATATAACACTAGATAATATATCAAAGGATCCTTATTTCAACATACATGTATATTATATCTAAAGATCCTTGTTACATCAGTTATACCAAAAGGAAGCTAGGTGTTATATCAGAGAATCCTTATGACACCAACTATCATCGTAATCAAATGAGACTCATTATAAAAAAAACCATTGTGGTAATTTTTATGGTTCTTGAAAATTTTAGTTATGAAATGCACCACACCACCGAATGAGATAAATTTCCACGTTCCTGTTATAAAACTAAATACTGATGAAAATTGATATTTCGGAGGGCCAATATATATATATATAATGAAAGAAAAGAAAAAGGTTCCACGTTGGATGTTGGTTGGTTAGTCATTCTGTTGATTTGTTTACGTCCCGGTCGAGAATTTTTCATTGATATTGAGAGTCACCAACTGAAGGTGAAGCACCACTAATTTAGATCTATACTCAGCGCTCAGGACAAAAGCAGTGAGGTTCATACGAGACGTTTCTCAATATTATACGATTTTTTTAGTGATATTTCATGTATAAGGGGTCCGTGTTTGCCCAACTCTATATATTGTATTCCTTACAGGAGTTAGGGGATTGATCACTGTTCGTTATCTTCACCTTTCATTGATCACTGTTCGTTATCTTCACCTTTCATTGATCACTGTTCGTTATCTTCACCTTTCATTGATCACTGTTCGTTATCTTCACCTTTCATTGATCACTGTTCGTTATCTTCACCTTTCATTGATCACTGTTCGTTATCTTCACCTTTCATTGATCACTGTTCGTTATCTTCACCTTTCATTGATCACTGTTCGTTATCTTCACCTTTCATTGATCACTGTTCGTTATCTTCACCTTTCATGTACCATTCACTTGCATTCGATGTGTGTTTCGAGAGAGAGAAAAACACCTTGGGGTACATGTATATTATCAGGTTTGCTTTAGGGATAGCATATTTTGATAGTTCCTGTTTGGGGCAAGTAAAAATGGAAATTCAGCTCTTATTGATATGTATTACAAAAGGTTTGTTTTACATATAGACAGAACTAAGTTATTGTTGCAAAGAAGGGATCGCGACAAATCTTTGGATCAATCGGAAATCGAACCTGGGACCGTTGCATTACAAGTAAGGTGATCTGATCACCGAGATAACCAGGCCAATACACGAAATATGGTAATATTACTAAAATATGAAATTTAAACCTATTTCTGAAATCATACAAGAACTCTTCATATAGAGATGAAAATATAGTTTTAGAAGAGAAAAAAATGTTCTAAACGTCGCGTATGCCAAAGCCTGTCGCGACACTGGGACTTCCGTTTTTAAGGTTATATATATCTGAACGACCTGTGATTCTCACTTCTCAATGTCGAGCGTTTGTCGAAGTCGAAGAATATAAAAAAAGAATTTAAAAAGTATGTAGACCAAATGATTCGCTCTGATCAAATTAAAGGTCTTTGTAAAAGATGGAAATCTAGCTGAAGATATTTGATCCATTTATGACATCATGCATTGTACAGAAGAGGAAATATTTTAAGGACTTTACTTTTCTTTTTTTGAAAAGGCTTTTGATGAAGCATCTTAGTCATTCCTTCATGAATTCTATTTAATTAAATCTTAAGCAATGATTGAAATTTCAAAATCGGAATTAGATTAACAATTTATTAATTGATGGAATCATAATTGTTATTCATTGTAAGGAAGCAATGTATTTTTCATATTTTTGTAGACGAAGAGAATGATTCAATGAATTCAGGAAAAGTTGACAATTCCGAAAATGAATGGACAATATCCAGCAAGGACACAACACATGTTTTGAGGCTGTCAGCAATATTGCACATTTTACAAAACACACGAGGCACTGGAAAATCTGAAATCATCAACAGAAATACCCAATGAAGCTTTGAAATAGGCAATGATGATGTACAATGTCGTGTCACAGCAGAAATGCGTATTTATTCAGGTATGTTATAAATTATTTTTTGTCAAAGGTTATGTATATTTTGTCAGATTTAAATGTATATTTCTTTTGCTTGCAACAAAGGCTGCTAGGCAACGTGCATTTTTGCTGTTGAGGTGTTGACAAATGTTTTAATTTGATAAATTCAAAAACGTACATATCAACTCTCCGAGAAAAAAAATCAATACTAATAGAAAACAATCTAAATGTTTCAAAATGTCCCTTATCCACGTGCACCTTTGAATCACCAGTTCTTAAGTACTTAGTATTTGAAATTTCATTTTGAAACAAATACTGGTATATTATTGCAGGCTGTACAATCCATAGCAAAGGAGAATGCACATTCTAGACTGAAGCCCACAACTTCGTTTAGAGAGAGAGAGTTTTAAAAGTTTTGTGTACATCGAAATCCCTGTGTGTACCGGTGAGGTAAATCCAGAATCGTCTGAAAGGCTCCCTGGCTCAAAATAATAAAAGTACGCTTTGATTTTAAAAAAAAAAGATTTAATGTATGTTTTATAAAACTATATGTTTTCATTTTTAGAAAATACTTATATTCAATTAAAAGGAAATGTTTATTGGCTATATATTATTTTATGATACTATTTGGATATTTAATAATGGTTTAAATTACATTATTTATGCATTTCAGTTGAATTAGAACTTTAGAAAGGCGAGGATTTGGAAAGTAAAAAAAAAAACAAGATCAAGGTATGATGCACGAGACATCTTTTGTAATGATGAAGAAGTTGGAGATCACCAGAAGATGTTGAAGTCTGTGTCCATTAGTCTAGAAAGCTACACCAATTCTTTTTATGATATGAGTGCGATATCTGAAGATATGAAAAGGTTAATTGTCGAACACCATCCACAAGCACAATTGATTGAATCTTTGTTGTAAGACTGGGTTAGGGGCTAAGGGCATATGCATATATACGTGGACCAATACATCTGTGTTGATTTGTTAACTTCCTTAGCGGTATTTGTTATTTTGATTAAAAGTAGACATGATATATTATATATTACATTTACATCTCTCAACTGATTCGATATGCAAGAGCTTGTTCTGCGTATGGTCAGTTTTAAATCGAAGCAGGCTAATGACAAACAAGTTGATGGTGCAGGGGTTCCAACAATCTCGTTTAAAGTCAGCATTTCGCAAATTCTATGGTCGTTATAACGACCTAGTTTGCCAATACAACCTATCAATGGGTCAAATGCTGTCCGACGTGTTTCATGCCGATTGTTAGGCTGTTCTTGGCACACTGATTTTGACTACGGATAACTCCGTTTACCTGATCAAGATATAAGGCTCACGGCGGGTGTGACCGGTCGACAGGGGATGCTTACTCCTCCTGGGCACCTGATCCCACCTCTGGTATATCCAGGGGTCCGTGTTTGCCCAACTCTCTATTTTGTATTGCTTATAGGAGTTATGAGATTGATCACTGTTCGTTATCTTCACCTTTCATACTGTCATACTGTAAAGAATTTATAACCACTTGTAGTTTTTTGGTGATATATTTAAAGTGTAAATGTCGTCCACACAATTGTAAACTTAGTTTGTCAGTAGCCTGCGCTTCGATTTAAACACTGACCACACACAGAACAAGCTCTTGCGTATCGAATCAGTTGAGAGATATAAACACCATATGCAGGTGATAATGGAATATGGGAAGCTGACGATGGAGAAGCTGAAATCATCCCGTTTGTCATAAAGTTGAGTTGTTAGTTTGCCGTTGATATCTACTTTCAATAAAATATCTAAGTATGAATCAGAAGTGGACGACTCTGTGGTGTCTTTTATTTCGAGTTCACTGGGATATATCGAATCGACATATAAATGCACATTATTTTTGTTAAAAAAGATAATACGTCGTCGATATATCTAAATGTCGAATTGAAGGTCACAGCAAATGGTTCTCATTAATGAAATGAAAGCAAACTCAGAAAAATTTCAAGCAATAGTTATCGGACCTAAAACACGTTAAATGGACGTTTCTTCTGATTTGGAAAATGCTACAATAAGATGTGAAGAGGAAGTTACACTTTTGGGAATTACGATAGATTTTATACTGAATTTTAGTAGTATATTTCCGATATACATGCTAAAACGCTGCAAGGCAACTAAACGTTTTAAAGAAGTTTTACGTGTATACTATTAATTCATTCTGACAAGGTATCAAATTATTTTTCATATTTAGCCCATCTTCTGGCATAATCTTCGACAGAATTCATAACAGAAATAAACTTCTCTCGGCAATTGAAAGACATATTGATCTAAAGTCGTGTGATTACTAGTAGACACTAACACTACACTGGTAGCAAATCAACAAGTTAGGATGGGGAGTGGGGGTGGGTGGGTGGGGTTACATGTATTTTATTACTGTCTATAACAATAAGTTGAGGGGGGAATGGGTACTTCTCCCAGAAAATTACTGAGAAATGAAGTACACAATGATGCAATTATACGACACTTTTAGGGAATTTTGACATTTTGATTATTATCCCACAACAATGAATTTCCAAATCCCCTACCCCCACCACCCCTCAGAATAAAATTTTCTCCCCCTTAGAAAGTCTTCAGAGTTAACACAACCAAGTACAACTTCGAACGTGTCAACTCCGAGCTTTCTTTTCAAAATTAATGTAATATTTTTTTTAATTTTACACTTATATGTTTTGTTTATTCCCAAGTCCCCACCATGCGACTGAGTGTGTGTGCTGTTCAGTACTTCTTCCAGCTCTGAATCACCCAACATCCGTAATTCAACATCAGAAAAAATCCAGATATCTGTTCTGTTTTTCATGAATAAATCATGATCACTATATATTCGTATTATATTCTTGAATGAATAAAATGCATTCAAAAGACTTTGTATGTCAAACATCATTTACTCAGACTCGGTGATTGTCGGAAAGCTTAGTTTGTTTTTTTTTTTTTTTTTTTTTTTTTTTTTTGTTTTTTTTTTTACAAAATACGTACCCTCCCATACGGCGGTACTGCGGCGTAGAAAGGCTAAGTAAAAAAAAATATTATTCGTTCGGACGAATTAGTAATTCGTTCGGACGAATTAGATATTTGTTCGGACGAATTAGCTATTTGTTCGGACAAATTAGCAATTCGTTCGGACGAATTAGCTATTTGTTCGGACAAATTAGTAATTCGTTCGGACGAATTAGCAATTTGTTCGGACGAAGTAGAAATTCGTTCGAACGAATAAGTAAATTTGTTCGGGCAAATTAGTAATTTGTTCGGACGAGTTAGCAATTTGTTCGGACGAATTTGTAATTAGCTATAAGGCAACGCCAATGCCGTAGTGAAACATCATAAAGTGGTGGTTGGGAAGCACAAAACTTAAATTGGGGCACATGCTAAAATGGGATTCAATTCCAAAATTGTCCATATAAACATCATGAAGATGGCAACGGTAAATACAGTAAACTTCATAACCCCCCCCCCCCCCCCAAAACCCCTGAAATAACAAGCTAAAAATTGTGGGAATCCCTACACCTTGCTCAGTCTTAAAAGTTTGAGGTAGGCCTCAAACCCCCCTCCCCCCCCCCGCCCCTTCCCCGGGCAAAAGTATATTAAATGAAAATTTTCTGTACAACGGAGCGTAACACATTCAATAAGAAACTAAAGTGTTGTATAGGACGACAATAATGCAATTATGCGCCAATCAGAGCCTATCAAAGTTTTGTCAACGCAAATCTGGATATCCAAATTTTATACCAATTTTTCTTTATAGCAATTAGGGGCCTAACAATTTTAGAACATAAATTTCCCAGACCAGGCACAAACATACTCTTGTCCCCACTCCCTACTTTTGAAAGTGTTATGGGGACACGAGCAGGAGCGTAGCATCGTTTTTGAAAGGGGGAAGCTGGGGGCCAGCCAAAAAGGAGTGGGGGGGGGGGGGGGGGGTCAGCCGGACCAAAAAGAATTTTGATATGTAAAAACAAAAACAAAAGGGAAGATTTTTTTTTAAAAGTGGGGAGAGGACCAGGCCCTTCCTGTCCCCCTCCCTCCCTGTTGCTACGTCCCTGACGAGTACCCGCTGCCAACCCTCCCTACAACCTTATACATCTCTGTATATGTATGTATACATGTACCTACATGTAAATGTATCTACAGAGCTCTCTTTGTCCTATCGAAAAACTTTTTTGTCATTTTTAGCTTGTTATTTCAGGGGTTGGGGTGGTTATGTAGTTTACTGTATTTACCGTCGCCATCTTCATGATGTTTATATGGACAATTTTGGAATTGAATCCCATTTTAGCATGTGCCTCAATTTAAGTTTTGTGCTTTCCAACCACCACTTTATGATGTTTCACTACGGCATTGGCATTGCCTTATAGCTAATTACAAATTCGTCCGAACAAATTGCCAACTCGTCCGAACAAATTCCTTATTTGCCCGAACAAATTTACTTATTCGTTCGAACGAATTTCTACTTCGTCCGAACAAATTGCTAATTCGTCCGAACGAATTACTAATTCGTCCGAACGAATAATATTTTTTTTTTACTTGACCTCTCTACGCCGCCGTACGGCGGCGTAGAAAGGCCAAGTAAAAAATATATTATTCGTTCGGACGAATTAGTAATTCGTTCGGACGAATTAGCTATTTGTTC
This sequence comes from Ostrea edulis, assembly GCF_947568905.1. Lineage (NCBI taxonomy): Eukaryota > Metazoa > Mollusca > Bivalvia > Ostreida > Ostreidae > Ostrea > Ostrea edulis. The sequence goes on from NC_079169.1 coordinate 78,594,143, forward strand.
GGACAAATTAGTAATTTGTTCGGACGAATTAGCAATTTGTTCGGACGAAGTAGAAATTCGTTCGAACGAATAAGTAAATTTGTTCGGGCAAATAAGTAATTTGTTCGGACGAATTTGTAATTAGCTATAAGGCAACGACAATGCCGTAGTGAAACATCATAAAGTGGTGGTTGGAAAGCACAAAACTTAAATTGGGGCACATGCTAAAATGGGATTCAATTCCAAAATTGTCCATATAAACATCATGAAGATGGCGACGGTAAATACAGTAAACTACATAACCACCCCAACCCCTGAAATAACAAGCTAAAAATGACAAAAAAGTTTTTCGATAGGACAAAATGATATATGCTGTCTTTATAGAGAGCTCTGTAGATACATGTACATGTAGGTACATGTATACATACATACATATACAAAGATCTATAAGCTTGTTGGGAGGGTTGGCAGCGGATACTCGTCAGGGACGTAGCAACAGGGAGGGAGGGGGACAGGAAGGGCCTGGTCCTCTCCCCACTTTTTAAAAAAATCTTCCCTTTTTTCTTTTTTTTCTTTTTTACATATTAAAATTCTTTTGGTCCGGCTGACCCCCCCCCCCCCCCACCCCCACTCCTTTTTGGCTGGCCTCCAGCTTCCCCCTTTCAAAAACAATGCCACGCGCCTGCTCGTGTCCCCATAACACTTTCAAAAGTAGGGAGTGGGGACAAGAGTATGTTTGTGCCCCCTCCTTACACTTCTGGGAAATTTATGTTCTAAAATTGTTTTAGGCCCCTAATTGCTATAAAGAAAAATTGGTATAAAATTTGGATATCCAGATTTGCGTTGACAAAACTTTGATAGGCTCTGATTGGCGCATAATTGCATTATTGTCGTCCTATACAAAACTTTAGTTTCTTATTGAATGTGTTACACTCCGTTGTACAGAAAATTTTCATTTAATAAACTTTTGCCCGGGGAAGGGGCGGGGGAAGGGGGGTTTGAGGCCTACCTCAAACTTTTAAGACTGAGCAAGGTGTAGGGATTCCCACAATTTTTAGCTTGTTATTTCAGGGGTGGGGGGGGGGGTGTTATGAAGTTTACTGTATTTACCGTCGCCATTTTCATGATGTTTATATGGACAATTTTGGAATTGAATCCCATTTTAGCATGTGCCCCAATTTAAGCTTTGTGCTTCCCAACCACCACTTTATGATGTTTCACTACGGCATTGGCGTTGCCTTATAGCTAATTACAAATTCGTCCGAACAAATTGCTAACTCGTCCGAACAAATTACTAATTTGCCCGAACAAATTTACTTATTCGTTCGAACGAATTTCTACTTCGTCCGAACAAATTGCTAATTCGTCCGAACGAATTACTAATTTGTCCGATCAAATAGCTAATTCGTCCGAACGAATCGCTAATTTGTCCGAACAAATAGCTAATTCGTCCGAACAAATAACTTCTTTGTCCGAACAAATAGCTAATTCGTCCGAACCAATTACTAATTCGTCCGAACGAATAATATTTTTTTTAATTTGGCCTTTCTACGCCGCCGTACTTCCATCACGTTTTTCCAAAAGAAATGATATGCATTAGTGTTATCGATTTTAAAGCTCTTTTGATACTGAACATGTCAACAACAAAAACAAAATCTTTGCTTACGTGAGATTTCATTTTAATATGCTCAGGACAACTTTCAAGGAAGATCATGTGTGTTGAAGCAGAGGAAGTTGAAGGCGTGGTGGTAGGGGGGGGGGGGACTGCCAATATTAGATATTTTGGCCAAGAAATAAATTTGAATGCTAAAATTCATTTTAAAAAATCATGATTTCTTGTATTTCGTCATTCTATTTATACATAATGCATTGTTATTTACGAGATGAATATTTGATTGCAAAAGTACTTTCTATTGCTCCTTTGCATAATGATTATAAAAATTAATTTCGATTATTACCACGTTTGGAAGCGATCATATTTGCCTACATTGCAATCTCTCCACCTCTTTTGCATATTCCTATTTCTCTTTCGAGCAAAGGATTTTCACAATTTTATAAATGTACATAGGAATTTAATATTTGATTTGAAATTTCCTTTACTTGGACAGTGTAATGCCTCTTTTATCTTGATAAAGTTACAGCTCAGAGAAGATTCAACTCCAAGGGAAAAGATGAAGGAAAAGACAGTATATTCTTTTTAGGGATTAAATTTCGTTTCTCTCTCTCTCTCTTTCTCAAAACGTTGATCATTTTTCAACGACCGTTTTTTAACAATATTTAACGTTCAATTTTGATCGGGGTCAACTTTTAACGTTTAGAAATTACAGTTGCAGATTTAAAGAAGGGGGGCGCAGCCCCCCCCCCCCCCTAAAATTTTCTTTATGGTAAATCGCGATATCTTGTTTCTGAAAATGTACTAAACGATAAAAGAAGCAATAATTTCTTCCACTCCCGGAGAAATAAATGACAAAATCCTTTGATTTCTTGAATTACTTTATTGGGAGAACTTAAGTTTTTAAAAAAAAACCTTAAAATTTGGGTAATTTTATAAATTTCACCTTATTAAAAAGATAGAAAATAGTATAAATGACTTGATAGGAGAAATATTTCAAGCCCCATAAAATCTGTAAAATCCAGGAGCTTCCGGGGGCTTCGCCTCCTGGACCCACTACCTCATAAAGTGGCGCCCCCCGTAACCACAATTCCTGAATCCGCCCCTGAATTACCCCCTAGCTGGGGGTCGTTTTTCAACGAGGTCACTATTTAATGTTACACAGGTCATAATTTTGGTTCCGGGCACACACCTTTAGAAACTATAAAATGCATGATATGTTTACGCACATTTCTTATGGGTTTGATTTCTTTCTTGCATTTATATGCCGCATTCTTTGCCGGATATCACCGTAGGAATAAAAACCATGTATTTCATAATAAGCTATATAAGTTTATGTAATTTAATTAAAATCCACCTATGACGTCATTCTTTTGTTCGAACACTCCATTATTTTTCAGGAATGGAGTGTTCGGAAAGTAGGTCAACCTTTATACAAGTAGATATAAATGCATGCAACAACAAAAAAAAAAAAAAAAAAAAAAAATGAAAAACGTGCACAAAGTTTAGTTTTTATTAATATTTACAGTGGATTTTAAGTGGGTCAATGTCCTTGTATCACTCCATCCTTAAAAGCAATGGACCTCGGCCCCTTCGGGGCCTCGGTCCATTACTTTTAAGGAATGGAGCGATACTCGTACATTAACCCTTACCTCAATCGGATTAAAAAGTAATCGAGCTAATTTCCTATTTAATTATGGAACAACTCGAAATACTTATGATCACGTGACGTTGCACGCGGAATTTCGAAAGCATAAACTGTAAGGGTACCTGTTAAGTGCGAAACGAAACGAAACGAAATCTACCGAAACGAAACGAAACCCACCGAAACGAAACGAAACCTACCGAAACGAAACGAAACAGATTGTATAACTGAACTCTTTTAATTATGATAATTAAAAATGGTATCTTAGGCCCCTGTGAAAGTTACCACATATAACATTCGCCTCCCCTTTGATGTAGGCTTTCGGCTTGACTGTTACAAAGTTTTAAAAGTTGGAAAAGGGGGGGGGGGGGAGTAAGCACAAAGTACATATCCGTAGTTGATTAAATACCATGTACAATTAGTTTTGGATCCATAAATTTCAGAACCGAGGGTTACAGTCTCAGAGATCTGGGGAAACACATTATACGAGGGGTGGGATCGCCGACGTTGGATCCGCCTTTGGGCATAGATACATTGTTTGAAGAAGCTCGTGTCTGAGAAAATTGAAAGCAGGAAGAGCTCTTAACCTCTTATTTTATCTCTAACTGCTGAGGTGCGAGTACTTTCAATAATGGAAAAACTCTATACATTTGGGGTGTTGCTAAGACGGGGAATTGAAAACGGGACGGAAAACGGAATTTTTTTAATGCAATAATATTAGGAGGAGGTCGGCATTTTGTAAACTGAAAAGGCTTAAGAACGAGGGAATTTTAAGCAGAAACCACAAAGAGAACGGGAGGGCATATTCAGAATACTACATACAAATACACAATATCCACATGTATACATATATTTGTCTTTAGAGCAAAAAATACTGAAACATGTATTTATGTCCAAAAGCGGATCCAACGCCGACGACCCCATCCCTCGTTTAGTGTGTTTCTCCAGACCTCTGACCTGTGGGACTGTAACCTTCCGTTCTGAAATTTATGGATCCGAAGCTAATTGCACATGATATTTATGTACTTTGTGCTTACCCCCCCCCCCCCCTCCTTTCCAACTTTTAAAACTTTGTATCAGTTAAGCCGAAAGCCTACATCAAAGGGGAGGCGAATTTTATGTATATGTGTAAACTTTAACAAGGGCCTAAGATACCATTTTTAATTATTATAATTAAAAGAGTTCGATTATACAATCTGTTTCGTTTCGTTTCGGTAGGTTTCGTTTCGGTGGGTTTCGTTTCGTTTCGGTGGGTTTCGTTTCGTTTCGGTAGATTTCGTTTCGTTTCGATTTCGTTTCGCACTTTACAGGTACCCTAAACTGTAAGACGGGAACTTGTCCATTGATACAAACACTACCTTATATGGGGATATGCAAATAACTTGACAACCGGAAGTTGAAACCAGTATTCGAGAAATTGGAATACAACGAAATTAATAAAAACGGTAGAATAGAGCCTCACAAATCGTAAGTTATCAAAATAATCTTTCAATTATTGCACATACATCAAAAGATTGTCGAACATACATCACAATATTTAGAATATACATCACAAGACATAGAACATACATCACAAGACATAGAACATACATCACAATATTATTGAACATACATCACAAGATTATTGAACATACATCACAAGATATTGAACATACATCACAAGATATTGAACATACATCACACATCACAAGATATTGAACATACATCACACATCACAAGATATTGAACATACATCACAAGATATTGAACATACACGACAAGATTATTGAAGATACATCCTAAAATTATAGAACATACATCACAAGATTATCGAATATACATCACAAGATTATCGAATATACATCAAAAGATTATCGAATATACATCACAAGATATGAATATACATCACAAGATATAGAACATACATCACAAGATATTGAACATACATCACAAGATATTGAACATACATCACAAGATTATCCAAAACTGCACTTTCATTTTAAGCATGATGAACATCTGTTGTCATTTAGGAATATTAACACAATAGGCCTTCCACGCACTTTCAACACTCCAATTTCAGACAATCGAGAGCCTAAAAAATAAATTGGAACTTACAGTTGTTTTGGAGAAAACTGTTGAAATAAAAACAATCCTTGTCAATTATTTCAAGATTCTTTAATGCATGCGCACAAAATAGAAAAACACTCTTATCGCCCCAAGTTGTACAATTGTTTTGGCCTAGTCTATATATGCCTAATGTGCCATAATCTTTTCTAGTCATCTTATGTCAAATGACACACTTATTGTTCTCATGTGCAAATGTCATTTGTCAATTTGTAGTCATAGTTTGTCAGTAGTTTTACATGTACATGTATTTAACTCTGACTAATAATTGATTTTACATTGTGTTTTCTTACTGTCGTTTATTACCTATTTTAATAAATGACCTATTTCATTCTTTAATGGATGTTATCATTTATCATAACCCCCCCCCCCCCCCCCCCCCCCCCTCAACGGTATATAATGAAGCAAAAGAGAGTTTCACTTTTGATTTCTTTTTTTCTTTTCTTTTCATTTTGACAAGTGATTAAATGTTATGGACTTAGTGAATTCCACTAGCATAGTAGTCTAAGTATTCAATATTGAGAAATTTTTATTTCGTGGCAATGAAATTTATTTCGTTGGAACGATTTTTTTTTTTTTATCTCTTCCAGCCACCGTAGGAATAGGTATGGTGTCGGATATTTACTAATGTGTATTTTTAATTTATAGTTAGAAATAGAAAGCGCAGTTTGCTTATTAGTACTCCCCCAGTCCTGACACTGTGATAACAATAGAAGTGAGATAGGTTCTAAAGCTATAATTAACTTAATGCCAACGAGTATAAAATATTCTTGAAGCGGTAAAATAGAATTGTGCTTGAATACGCTATCCGGAATTACATGCATTACGTCAATTCAAGTTCAAACTCGTTTATCTAACGACATCTACAGATTCTATACGTGATTGTAGGTTGGGATAAGGTGCAGAACTATAGCTCTCCGAGAGGGGGAGTCCCAAATTTCTCCGAAGAGCTAATTCTCAAGTGAATTTAGGGAAACTGTGAATTTCTCTATAATAGTCCTGTAATTGACTATGTAGAGGCGTGACCTCGCAATGTACCCGGATCTGAATCACCAGTTTTGGAATATTACATGACTACATGTAAATGATCAGGTGCGCGACGATTTCTGTAAACAAGCAGTTCAGTGCTCAAAGAATAGAATTTACACGGGAGTGAATACGGTTATTACAAAATCAGTCCATATCACGGAAGTTTTCGGTATTTCATTTTATTTTTCATGCTTCAATGAATGACGCATTCAGAAAACACAAAGCAGTTCCGTAATCGAAAGGTGATTTTGATTTTGTTTGATATCTTCATTTAAGTTGGAGCATCACAAAAACTCACAGTTGCGAAATGAAAGTTTACTGTCGGTTGTCATAGCAAATTACCCTGTATATTCATAACAAAATGACATTACAATGATTTAAAGTTTCGGAAGCTGAACTCTGCTTGCAACTGATCTCGAAAAGAGAAAAATCTAAACTATCCAACTACATGTATATGTATAGCGTTAGTTTTCAGCTGATTAAAATTACCTTATCTTGGTCATCATTAAATCTTCGTTTAAGAAAAATGATAAATTATGGTTTTTATGGTTTAAATTAATTTTTGTGCCATTTACGCCTATGTGAGAATTCACTTAAGAAATAAATATTTTAAAATACATGAGGGTATCAACTGAGAGGTTGAATGAAGCAAGGGCCGACATGATTTATTAATTGTAAGAGATAGAAAATAAATACAAGAGTTGAAAAAAATCTATGATTTGCAATTAAGAAAATAAACAATTCAAGAAGTGACTATTCTTTGGTTTGCAATACGATTGATATTAAATTATTTAATTCTTGAAATATTTGGAGTAGTATTTGTTTTGACTACATGTGGTTAATTTATTTTTAAAACTATTATACCTGGAAACATATCACTTGGAATTTCAAAAATCCCATCAAAGAGCCCCGTTCAGTTAAATTCAACTGCAAAATCAACTGTTCAGAAAACCCCTCAGAACGAAGAATGAATGATGTGAAAAGAAGACTTGATTGTACTAAGAATAATCAGACCAAAGGACAACAAATATCTAAGAATAGATTAAGAAACAAGATGCCCATGGGCCACATCGCTCATATGAGTCAACTTGGTCCTGCTGTTGTTCAGCTATTAGGATTTTTAAAGGAGTTGCCATTTTTATTCCCATAGGGTTACGATATAACAATTGCACAATGTCACAAGATAAAAAAAATCATGGTATGAAATGTAAATTCTTGTCATAAGGAATCTATATATAAAATAAGAAAGCCTTACCTTAAACAGTTCAAAGGATATTGCTTAGGTTAACTTTTCTTAAAAGTAGGTCAAAATACAAGCGCTCACCCTACCCACGGGCACCACAATTTGACCACAAACTTGAATTTGCATTACCAGGGAATCTTTGCATATAATATGAGTAATCAACTAATTATGATCCTGTTGTTCTTGATAAGATTTTTAAAGAGATTTATCCTATATATCCCAATGTAAGTATTTGACCCCTATTGTGGCCTCACCCTACCCCTGGGGCCATGATTTGAACAAACTTGAATCTACACTGTGTTAGAAAGTTGTCATATAAGATTTAACTTTTCTCGTCCAGTGGTTCTTGAGAAATTTTATGAATAATCCCACCTTAGTTTTACATTTTCTTGATTATTCCCTTTTTGAGAGTTCATGGTCATTAATTTGAACAAACTTGAACCCCCTTCATCTATGAATTTGTTTGAAATTGATCCAGTGGTTCTTGAGAAGAATATTTTTAAACGATTTTTACTAATTCTTAATTATCTCCACTTTTAAAAGGGCGTAACACTTCATTTGAAAAAAATTGAATTCTCTTTACCCAAGCATGCTTTGTGGCAAGTTTGGCTGAAATTAGCCCTGGGGTTCTGGAAAAGAGGTCGAAAATGTTAAGGTTTACGGAAGACCAGACAGGCGGACAGATTGACGCCGGACAAAATATGATCAGAAAAGCTCACTTGAACTAGCTGATTTGAGTTTAAAATGATATTTTTGTGCTAACATTCATCAGAGATCCAATATTATTTTCCTGGTGGAAGCGAAGGTAGACAACATGTAGCCAATTCACTTATTCGTATTGCTCATAGAGAGGTCAAGGGAGAATCATAGAGAGGTCAAGGGAGAATCATAGAGAGGTCAAGGGAAAATCACAGAGAGGTCAAGGGAAAATCACAGAGAGGTCAAGGAAAAATCACAGAGGTCAAGGGAAAATCACAGAGAGGTCAAGGGAAAATCACAGAGAGGTCAAGGGAAAATTATAGAGAGGTCAAGGGGAAATCATAGAGAGGTCAAGGGGAAATCACAGAGAGGTCAAGGGAAAATCATAGAGAGGTCAAGGGAAAATCACAGAGAGGTCAAGGGAAAATCACAGAGAGGTCAAGGGAAAATCTTAGAGAGGTCAATGGAAAATCATAGAGAGGTCAAGGGAAAATCACAGAGAGGTCAAGGGAAAATCATAGAGAGGTCAAGGGAAAATCACAGAGAGGTCAAGGGAAAATCTTAGAGAGGTCAATGGAAAATCATAGAGAGGTCAAGGGAAAATCACAGAGGTCAAGGGAAAATCATAGAGAGGTCAAGGGAAAATCATAGAGAGGTCAAGGGAAAATCACAGAGAGGTCAAGGGAAAATCATAGAGAGGTCAAGGGAAAATCACAGAGAGGTCAAGGGAAAATCATAGAGAGGTCAAGGGAAAATCATAGAGAGGTCAAGGGAAAATCATAGAGAGGTCAAGGAAAAATCACAGAGAGGTCAAGGGAAAATCATAGAGAGGTCAAGGGAAAATTATAGAGAGGTCAAGGGAAAATCATAGAGGTCAAGGGAAAATCACAAAGAGGTAAAGGGAAAATTATAGAGAGGTCAAGGGAAAATCATAGAGAGATAAAGGGAAAATCATAGTGAGGTAAAGGGAAAATCACAGAGAGGTTAAGGGAAAATTATAGAGAGGTCAAGGGAAAATCATAGAGAGGTCAAGGGAAAATCATAGAGAGGTCAAGGGAAAATCATAGAGAGGTCAAGGGAAAATCACAGAGAGGTCAAGGGAAAATCACAGAGAGGTCAAGGGAAAATTATAGAGAGATAAAGGGAAAATCATAGTGAGGTGAAGGGAAAATCATAGAGAGGTCAAGGGAAAATCACAGAGAGGTCAAGGGAAAATCATAAAGAGGTCAAGGGAAAATCACAGAGAGGTCAAGGGAAAATCATAGAGAGGTCAAGGGGAAATCACAGAGAGGTCAAGGGAAAATCACAGAGAGGTCAAGGGAAAATCATAGTGATGTCAAGGGAAAATCATAGAGAGGTCAAGGGAAAATCACAGAGAGGTAAAGGGAAAATCATAGAGAGGTCAAGGGAAAATAACTTGGAACGCGGACTCCAGGAGACACTTTATGTTTTAGCTACAAGAAAGTGATTTGTTGTACAGGTCAAAGTTTAAAGTAATCATTCATATCTTCAACTATATGATTTGTCTAATCATTTCTACTTTTAACATCAATTAATACGAGAACGTGAAACAATATCGAATGTTTACTCGGGTGATATGATTGATGGCTTTGAAGATGGTGGCCCTTTCCTTTCTATTGCTTCTTCCTCAAATCTTCGTTTTGCAAATCAGCCAAAATGATTTGGTGCAATTTTATATGAAAGGACATTTCAGTTACTATGCATGTATTTTCCGTGGATTTGAAATTCTATGTATTTGATTCTCATGCATGTGCCAGTGAAGTACATTATATCATAATACAGATTGTAATGTTCTTTTATTGACAATGTGTGGATTTTTTTTTACCTGCTTTCTTCTGCAGGTCGTCACATCGTTTTAGTACTTTCAGTACCTTGATTTTGCAGTGCCATACCCTCTTCCAGCTTCAACTGGGAGACAATAGTCTGCTGTTCTAAATTTAATGAATATTGTTAAAGTTTGGGGGGTTTTTTGTGGTTTTTTTTACAGTCAATTATTTTTCAAGCCCAAAATTTGTTTCGATGGTATCATATTTCTGACGCTTTGACGAAATGTTAATATCACTTCCATTCCTGTTTAAATACTAATCTTTAAATAGAAAAAAAAAAATAACAGAATTAATTAAATCATGATTAATCATTTATCTTTTTCCTCTTGCAATCGCAAGTTCTTCTAACGTGACCCTCATCTCCACGGCCATGCCATACCGCCCACCATATTGCATATACTATGGACTCCAATTATTAGATCGAGTTATACGAACTTCGAAGAGAAATAAACGCCCACCCCGCGAGACCCTGTTTCAACGATTATTTAATCCATCTATTTATGAAAACCAAGATATGCATCGGTATATCGGTTTTTATCTGTCCCCTCAAGTGGCTTGATTTGTAAATTTATCGTCGAGCATGTACTCTACCCTTAAAAATATTCGACAATCGATATTATTTGCAAAGATACACATTTAAAAAGAAATATGCATGCGATTTGTATATCGGAAATATCACTGTGTTAGATACAAACAAAGTTACGACCATGGTAAGGGACTTTTTATTCATTTTGAAATAATTTTTTCTTTATTATGATAATATGTTAGATCGCAGAATTGTCGTTTGTTTATCATGAGACGAATTCGTAATGTAATTTGTGTGCGATCTACGTGTAGAAAGACAACTGGCAAGATGGAAAACTACAGCGTTCGTGATTAACATTCGATATATGTTACAATAAAAAACACTTGACGTCACAAAGAAACGATTGTGCGTTAACGACCGTGAAAGCATTGGATTAAGGTACTTATTTACATTTCAATTCAATATTTTCACTGTTGTCCGCACTCAGTCGTACCTGCTCTTTTTATTGTGTCGTCCAATATTTTGACAGACACAGATGGCAATCACAATCGCTTTATTTTTCCAATCTTGCCATTTAATGTTCCACGGTTTTAGTACACAAATAATGTTAAAGATACTGAACAGACAAAGAATACTGCGCGGGCATATTATAAAGAAACTATACAAGAGGCCCATGGGCAACATCACTCACATTGGCCCTGCTGTTGTTCAGCTGCTGTGATTTTAAACAGACCTTTTTTTAAAAAATCTTCATTCCCATGAAAAAAGTTGACCCCATATTGTGTTTCCAACCTAGCCCCATAGGGTAACAACATAACGGTGATACAAGGTCACAAAGTAAAGAAAAAAGAAATCATGGTATGAAATGTAAGATCTTTCCATAAGGAATCTAGGCCTATATACAAATAATGAAATCCCTTCCTTAAACAATTCAGAGGATATTGCCTAACTTACAATTCAAAGGTTATGAACAGGTAAAACTTTAAATTAAAATTTAACAGTTTGAGTTAAACGTCAAGGTCACACAAATATCACAAGGTCAAACATCATGGCACCATATGAAGTTTCATGACATAAGGAACTCTTGCACAAAATATAAAGTACTGACTTAAATAGTTCAGGAGATATATTACCTACGTTAGATTTTCTTAAAAGTAGATCAATGTCAAAAGGTCATAAACTTTGATACCAAAAGAAAGGTCGTGCTACAAGGAATACACATATGAAATATGACAACCGTATCACTCAACATTCAAAATTTAAGAGCAGGGGGGGGGGGGATGTCCTATCTGTCTGAAACTTGAACCTTGCTCTTAAATTTTGAATATTGAGTGACACGGTTGTCATATTTCATATGTGTATTCCTTGTAGCACGACCTTTCTTTTGGTATCAAAGTTTACAACCGTATCACTCAACATTCAATTTAAGAGCAAGGTTCAAGTTTCAGACAGATAGGACCCCCCCCCCCCCCCCCCAGTCTTTAGCATAATAAAAACTTGAGTCCACACAACTTAGGAGCATTTGCATTTTGATATGATTTAGTGTGGTCCTGCTAATCTTGCAAAGAAGTTGTTTTGATTAATTTCCTGTATATTCCCATATCAAACTTTGATCTCCTATTAAGGCCCCATCCTACCTCTGGAGCCTCTGAATTCAGCAAACTTGGATTTGCACCACTGGAAGATCCTTGCATATTAACATGACTAAATCATGGTCCTGCTGTAGAAGTAGATTACCAAAGACGTTCCCTGTATACGTGTATTCCCATATAAAACTTTGATCCATCTCCTATTGTGGCCCCATTCTACCACGGGGGACCACAATTTGAACAAATTTGAATCTGCACGACCTGGGAATACGTGCATATTAATATGAATAATCTTGACCTTCTTGTTCTTGAGAAGATTTTATTTTCCTATACATCCCCATTTAAAACTTTGATACGCTTCTGTCGCCCCACCCTACCACCAGGGACCACAATTTGAATCTACACTACCTGGGAATGTTTGCATATTACAAAGTAATATGATTTGTTCTTGAAAATATTTTTTAGAAAGTATTTTTGATATATATGACCATGGAAAATTTTAATCCCCTACTGTGACCCTATCCTATCCTAGGGGACCATGATTTGAACAAATTCAAAATACACTGCGTGGGGATAATTGCATATTAAGGTCGATCGATCCTCATGTGACTTATCAATAATAATGGTTAAAAGTGCAAAAACTGTATTAATTTCCATTCAATATAGTTAAATTAAAACAATAACCATAGAAAATGTGTATGTTGCCATATTTTTAAAGATGTCAGACATAAACAAAAACCGAAAGTATATGTTAACATCAGAAAATCACACATTTTCGTTGTACAGAATAATTAAAATAGATAAAATCTTTTTGTTGAAATGACAAGTTTTAAATGTCAACAGTTTAAGAAAACTGTTAATTCATAAATATGTATAAATTAATTGTGGATATTAGGGAAATCATGCATAATAGACATGCAGTAGAAGAAATACCAGCATAGAAGTTATTGCCCTTGACAACATTTTTTTTAATTATAAAGAATTGATTATCTATAGAAAATATACACTTTTTCAATATCAATAGTTTACCAAATTTTTTATTTTATGTAGTAAATAAAATTCCTCTGAAAATATATTTCTTTCATGCGCAAAGTTTAATTTGATAAAGATTTTTGCAAAAACCTATGACATCACACGAGGATCGATTAACCTTAACATGAGTATCCATGGTCCTGCTATCAGATTTTTTCTATGTATATTCCCATAAAACATTACTGGAAGATCCTTGCATATCAATATGACTAAATCACAACCCTGCTGTTATTTATATTCGATTTTTGATTTATATTCGATAATCTTGATCAATTTATCGAATATAAATAACAATATTATTGAATGTGAATTAAGATTTATCGCATGTAAATCAAAATTTTAGATTATAGATTTATCGAATATGAATAACAAGATTATCGAATACAAATCAAGATTTATTGATATAGATATAAAAAAAATTGCATATAAATATCAAGATTATCGAATATACATAAGAATTTTCGCAAATAAATATCAAGAATCAAACTATTCGCATACAAATATCAAGATTATCAAATATAAATCAAATTTTATCGAATATGAATATCAAGATTATCGAATATCAATCAAGATTCATCGAATATGAATAACAAGATTATCGAATATAAATTAAGATCTATTGCATGTAAATAAACATTTTTGCATATAGATATCAAGATTATCTAATATAAATCAAGATTTTCACATATGAATAACAAGATTTATTGAATATAAATCAAGATTTGTATAATATTGCAGCGTTTTACACGCTATAGATGGAGACAAGTCAAGGTCGGGGGATTTTCCGCTGTTCTCTAAATAACTTACAGTTCCACAATATCCATATTTTATGTGCTTGAAAGTATTAATATCAAAATAAAATGCAGAAAAATATGACTCACAAAATATCTTTCTTTGGTTTGTTAAACGGGATATAAAGCTCGCAAACATTGCCGTAATAATTGCACTCCCGCTAATATTTATCTGTAAATGTTTGCGACCTTCTTCTGCAGTTTAAAAACCAAAGAAAACGTTTCATCATTTTAAAAAATAGATGTTTACCAACACATGAAGGGCTTCACAAAGTGGGACATCCTCTCACAACATGGCATAATGGAAGACAGCATTCCTGCAAGTGCTATTGAAATCCGAACAAAGGAATTCTGAAATTTCTAAAACAGTGACCTTACATTTTTATATATAACATTGAACATTTGTAGGAGCTAAGATCTTAATGCAAGATATCGCACCTTTGACAAAATATTTGAACTCGAATACAAATAGAGAGTTTTGTTGGGTTGTCTAAAGAACATTCGTCCTTAACAACCCGAAAAATATCTAGACACAGTCAGTAACAAACCTAATTAGTAATTACAAGCAGGTTATTTTTAATATCTTTTGGATACAACTATGTATTACGTTTCATGTACACCATACATAAAAGTAAACGATTCAAGGTTTTTATACTTCTTTTCAGATCTTAGTGCACTTCATCTTCCTCAGTATTGTGCTGTTCTTAAAAGTAACCGTGGGGCAACAGCGAACAAAGGTCTTCACACACAAAACAAAGCTCGGCGCCATTCGAGGCATGAAAACTTTGAATAAGGACTCTGTTGAGTTATACACGTTTCTTAATATCCCCTACGCTCAAGCTCCGTTACGTAGATATAGGTTTACCAAACCAAGAGCGTTTGGTTCCTGGAATGGGACACTAAATGCTACCACATATGGTCCAGCCTGCCCTCAAGTTTATAATAAACATTTTGTTAAATATGGAATTAGTGAGGATTGTCTACATTTGAACATTTATGCTCCGCCTAATTTGATCAGTACCTCAAGAAAATCCGTTATGGTTTGGGTTCATGGAGGTTCATACACAGTGGGAACAGCATCATTTTATGACGGAAGCATGTTAGCAAAAACTGGAGGTGTTATTGTTGTCACGATTAACTATCGTCTTGGTTTGTTTGGTTTTTTCGCTTTGAAAAATTCTACAGCAAGAGGAAATTATGGTTTGTGGGACCAAATGATGGCAATACGATGGGTAAAAGATCACATCGATGATTACGGAGGAGATCCGAATAGCATTACAATTGTTGGCCAATCAGCAGGTGGCTTCAGCGTTGGTTTCTTAGCTCTGATTCCACAAAACAGAGGTCTTTTTCACAGAGTCATAATGCAAAGCGGGGTTCCAAATTCATCCCTAAAAATCACACGCCCTGGCTATGACACATATGCCACGTCTGATGTTTTATCCCGGCAGTGGTGTCCATTTTTTGAGAACAGCATCGCCATGAGAATCATATGCATGCGATATTTAAACTCCACTTTCGTCACGTCTCAATACATTCCTTTTGCTCCAGTCGTTGACGATGATTTGTTTACTCAGGACTCTGAAGACATTTTGAAAGATACAAATTCGTCTGCTTCCCTCTTTTTCAAGTCTCTAGATATCATAGTCACCAACTGCGATACCGACGGGTCTGTTCTGTTTCCGACTATCGAAAACTTAGCGCAAAATATCAAGTTGGATTCTTTGATTATGCCCGATTTAGCATGGCATTACGGTGCGCAGTCCATGCTGGAGGTATACTATGGAAAAAACAAACGGCTTCTATCAAATGTATGGCGCTTCTATGACTTCAAACAGAACGGCACATTTGAAGATCAATGTCGTAAGTGGACCGAATTATATACTGACCTCTTCTTCAATGCGCCATCGACAGAGATCATAAACACGCACTATAACAATAGGTCCTCAACATTTAGATTCATAATGTCAAGAAAGAGCCCCATCTACCCCGGAATCATGTATAATGAACCATCACCCCCAGGATGGTTCCATGGTGCCGCCCATTCTGATGATGTAGTGTACTTGTTTCTAATGGAAAAATTACAAGAATTAGATCCAAACACGACAATAAAAGCAACAGAGGCGGATCTAATGTTTTCCTCAAAAATGAGACTATATTGGTCTAATTTTGCCAAAACAGGGTAAGAAGAACAGTCTCCAGATATCTGAATACATTTGTGATTAGAAAGTTGCTGTAAACATGTTTATAACTAATATGGTCATGGCACTTCCATGGGTATAAAAAAGTACTATCATTGCAAAAAAAAACAAAAAACAATCTATAGAATATTACATGGTTGGTACGAACAATGAAGGTTTATCGATGTATAGTAATGATAATAATAGCCTTTATTTATACGAATATATTTTACATCTTTCAGAAATCCAAACGACCCACGTCTGCCGCTTTGGCCGTGCTACAATACAGATAACAAAAGTTTCATGCTGTTCAACCAAGAAATTAGCTCCGGGAACTCTTACAGAAACAAAGAAGCGGAGTTTTGGTTGAAAGTTGTACCACACCTTCACGAGGACTTAGACATCACCTCATACTCGGACACAAGTACTGTCCTCTCTTTGAAAAGTACAAGTGAACTATCCCATGCATCATCAGCAAGACATTATACGCGAGTGTTTGGAAGAGAGATCGTATTTCAGATGCTTGTGTCGATATTTCTAGTCTGTGATTTTTATTAGAAAGTGACCATCAATTCTGATATCTATCTCTAGAAAGCGATCCTAATCAGGTAGACGTATCACAAAACACGTGGGCTTTATACAGTGTGATTGATAGAATTAGACGCGACAGTTCAAATTCATTTCGAGTCACAATCGCGTTTGGTCAAAATATACTGTTTCTTAGAATTCAAGGGCGTCGAGATTTTACACTAAGAATGCGCGTTCACGATCAAATGTCGGTTTTTCCTTTGTGTAATTTATGCAAGACAGTCCGGCATCCCGAAGCAGAAGATGACAATACATATATTGATACATATATTATTGACAAATATTGGGAATTGGAGTATTGATAATGTAAACACCCCTCCCCAAAAACCCAACAGCAACCCTTCAACCCAAAACCAGCCTACAGTTTAACCTTAATATCAGACACGTGTTACACTTTATTACTAATTCGGACCTGCATCAGAACGCGCATTCATACAAATTAGGTCGAAACCCATCATTAACTTATCACACAGATTAGGGTTTGAAAAGGTTATGTACAGTTAAAGGCAGACTGATTAAATAATTTTCCCCAGGATATATTGCTTGATATACGTCACTGAAAAAAATTACCCATACTTTGAAGTATGGTCCATCACGGATGAAATGAGTTTTTACATTCATGGATGTGACCCACAATACCAATAGGAAGACATCAATTGACCACCGCGATGGTAGACTGTATTCTAGACCTCCCACATCGCACCAGTTAACCCTTTCATACATGTACGCAACAACTACATTCTTATCTGATAGTAAACTTTTATATCAATCTGATCACGTATGAACTGATACCCAACTTCAACGGAATTTGTAAAGCATGTATAACTTTCTGCATTCAAGTGCATGCAGGTGTTATGTTACATCCACAAAATCACCGTATCTTGAACCTGCCTGGGAACATTTAAGTAAGAGTCGGGAAATCGCTAAATCAATAACGACGTATAAAATTCATTTTTACCTTGTGCCACAATATCTAGGCGATATCATTTACATTTTTGAAATGTACGTCTCGCTATATAGTACTTGTTACGAAGTCAATCATATAAAGGTACAATGATGCAATCAACGTAATATCTTTAATAAAATGTATATTGATAGTATGAACATTAAAATATAGTACGGACTTTAAAATATTTAAAAGTAGTCGAGCCACATTAAACTCTCATATTGAGCAATCTGTACTCTAGACCAGTGGTACTGGGGTACCATAAAAGCCATAGATTTGAACATACTTTATTGCATATAATATACAAAAAATATACAACTTACGAGGTTCTCACCTAAGAATGACTAATTACAATTGTCAGAAAGCATATACAGTTGGAATTTCTTGCAATTGAAAATCTTCTACAAAGAATAAAAAAATATATATGCATCTTCTCTCATTTCACAAACACAGTTAGGAGAATCGACAATGTTTCATCTGTGTAGATCATAGTTTTAAAAAACCTCTTATGTCTTAACTTGTGTTAATGATATTTGAAAAGAAAATGTGTAGGCACTTTCGTATTGCTATCATTCTGCGGAACTGACAGATAGATATCGCATTCTTTGCTTCGGTTGATAGAGAGCATATCTATGACAAGCCGTTTTACTATCTATTCGAAAGAGATGTCTCTTTAACTTTGAGAGATATCTCTTTAACTGGGTGATATATCTTAAAGAAATATCTCTTTACCGATATAAAAGAGATATCTCTTAAAGTTAAAGAGATACTTCTTTCAGAAAATGTGACAGAGATATCTCTTAAAGTTAAAGACATGATCTTAATAAATTGACTACAATGGTTCCTCTCGTATATGACCTTCGCCTTTTGTATGACGCAATAAATACACTAGCTGCAGAACTGTAGCTCTCTGAAAAAATATTTTGACATAACAGAGAGCTACAGAGCCACCCCTTATAAAAACCTTCGATTTACGGCGCACAAAAAACTGCGCATGGTTGAGGCCTTATATCGTTGTATTCTTGTGTTGCTCTCTCATAAATCTAATATCAAAAAATTCTTAACATATTTTCCTACTATACTTGTGTCTAAACATACCTTCAAATATTCATTAAAGCCCCATACGACCTGAAAACTCCCAGCTTCAAATGATTTCGTTTGTTGACGTAGCCATGTTAGGTTGCCGGTCAATTCGTACCCTGTTGTTGTTGGTATATATTCATAAAATTCTTTATATGTTATGTATTCACTCTTCATTTATTTTAAATACGAATAATTTATAGAAATTAAAAAAAATAAAGTTTTTCTAAAGGTAAAATAAGCCCTTGATTCACGAAATTGCTACTAAAGTCCTTAACACTCGTGTGGCAGGGATAGAGACCGGACCAGACTAATGAAAGCCGCATTGCCGTGAGTTTAGCTATTTGAATAATTATTATTTAAAGGCACTGGGATATATTATTTAAAATATTTAGCTAAAATGTTTGTGGGGATATTAGTTCACATTTAGACGTTATTGTGCTAGTATGGAAATTAACCAGGATTCGAAATGATCTACTGTTCAACACGGCAGTGACAACTTCCGCTACCAATCGGAATTCCTCGAATAAGCTATAAATACACATGATCAAAATGGCTGAACATGTAGCGGAGACAATCGGAACTCCTCTATATCGAGTGCGCGAGACATTCGAGGAATTCCGATTGGTAGCGGAAGTTGTCACTACCGTGTTGAACAGTAGATCTAGTAGATTGTTTGACAAAGTAAATAAAAAATAGTATGTATGTATAAGATGTTTGCATTTTTATTCATGTCTGCATCTCGTCACTTCCAACTTCTGCCATGTAACACAATTTTGGCGCGTTTACGCTTTGGGGGAGAATTCCATGTGTATTTAGGAATAATTTTTAAAAATCGAGATTGATTGATTGAATAGTTGAACGTCCCTCTCGAGAATATTTCACTCATATAGAGACGTCACCATTGCCAGTGAAGGGCTATAAAATTTAGGTCTATGCTCGGCGCTTACGACCTTTAAGCAGGGAGGGATCTTCATCGTGACACGGGACCTCGGTTTTTTGCGGTCTCATCTGAAGGACCGGTTAAATCAAGAGTGATATATCTCTTTCATTTAGAGAGATATCTTAAACTAGGAAAGATATATCTTTTCTGTTTTAAAATATATCTTTCATTCAATATCTTATAAAGATATCTCTTAAAGTGAAAGAGATATATCTTTAACTCATAAAGATATCTTTATCTTAAAAGAGATATCTCTCTAAGTGAGAGATATATCTCAAACAAAGAGAGATATCTATCTAATTTAAAGATATATCTCTTATTTTGAAGATATATATCTTAAAGTTGAGACATATCTCGTAAAGTTAAGAGATATCTCCTCTTAAAGTTAAGAGATATCTCTCAAAGTTGAGATATCTCTTAACCTTGAGAGATATTTCTCAAAGTTGATATATATCTTAACCCTAAGAAATATCTCTTTAAAGTAAGAGATACATGTATATCTTTGAATTAGAGAGATATCTTTCAAATTTAATATTATCTTTTTCAAATAAATAGTTAAACAGTTTGCCTTACATATCTGACAGATAGATGTCGCTTCCTTTGTTTCGGTTGATAGAGAGCACATCTGGAAAAAATATATTTCTTGCTTAGATCTTAATAATATCATGGCGCGTCAAACGTTGCAATAATTGATCTTTTACACTTGAATTGCATATTTTTTTCTTTTGTATTGTAAAAAATCATTTGTATTGAATATTTTCCATTTGTATTGAATAATTCTTCATTTGTATCATATAATTTCATATCTGTATTGTATATATATATTCTATTTGTATCCTATATTTTCTATGTGTATTCTACATGTATAATTATCATTTATATTGTAAAATTTTCCATTTGTATTGTATAATTTTCAACTGTATTGTATAATTTTTCATATGTATTATATATATTTTTTTATTGGTATTGTATCCGAGGGATTGTTTAGTTTGGATTGTTACAAAAGATTGCATTAGTTTAAACCATGGTTCGATTATAAAGTTACTACCGTCTTCATTGCTTGGAAGACGGTATCATATAGTTGAAGTATTTTACAGTCTTCGGACAATGCACTTCCTCTCCTTTGTGATTGGTAGAAAATGTATAATGTGAAAATTCTAATTTATTTCATTGGTTGAAGTTCTGTTCAACGCAAGGGAGATCATTTTGTGATAATCTAATTACGTACGACTTTAGAATTTGACAGGATTTTTCAATCTTAAAAAAGAGAGAAAAAAAAAAAAAACGAAGAGAAGAAAGAAGAAAAATTGCAATATAATAAAACTGACATTTTAATAATATTCATAACAACTATCAAAAACGTTTCTATAATTCAACAAATAACAGAAATTGTCGTTTTTTGCACGCAAACCTTAAAATTCTTCTTGATAAAATTTGGGCAATTTTCAGCTATTTAGTAGTTTTTGTTTCATTAAACACGCTGAACATCTGCTTTTCACTGTTTTCTTGAGATTGAGAAGAATCAATGCTTTCTATTTTTAGTACAAATATCATGTCTATACTTCAAGGTCATACTAGTAAAATTATTGTACAGTAGTTTCTAGTAGGTGTTTTTTTAAAAACTTGATTTTATATAAAAATTTACCATTTTAGAAAAGTTTGATTTTGTGGTCATTTAATAAAAATATAAATATTTAAAGCATATTTATATCAGTTTACTGTGTAATGTTGTTCCTAAAGACGGCAAACTTCATTAAAAAGCTAGACTTGTAGGTTATATGTATATTTCATAACTACTGTTTACCTATACATGAAGATTCTACTGAACTTTTCCTCGCTTATCAACCACATTTATAACTACAAGCACAAGGGCTAGCTAAGCCCGTTTGGACCCGAACTCTGTGATACCATAAATATAGTTTCTGATTTTTTGGGGCATTTGAAGCGAGTGGGTAGTTGTTTTTTTATCTGGTTCAGAGTTGGACCCCTATTTTTGGTATCACAGAGTTCGGACCCAAACGGGCTTAGCCCCTGTGACCAATCTGATTAAAACCAGATCTTCAATCCGCTCCTCTATTGGCCATGTCGCGTTGAGGAGCGGATTGAAGATCTGGTTTTAATCAGATTGCCCCTGTGACTACATGTAGTCCTGTATGGAAATTGAGGACCAGTTTATTTTATGGTATTTAGCATCCGAAACATCTTGTTCGTTTTCAACAATTTCCCCCAATGAAATCCTTCATAACAAATCAAAATAAACAATCCATAGGAAACAATACGAATGAAAAATTGTGTAATACAGATGAAAAATTATACAATGCAAATGGAAAACATACATGTACAATGTATATGAAGAATTATACAATACAAATGAAAAATTTAGCATACAAATGGGAAATTGTACAATACAAACAGAAACAGAAAATATGCAACCGCGTGAAACACAATCAAGGAAACAGTGGTGCTGCACTTGGGGGGGGGGGGGGGGGGGGGGGGGGTCTTTATTTTGCCAACAAAAGCTTTTCTCTCAAAAGAGTACAGTGCTTGAAGGAAACAAAATATACAATCTGATTAAAACCAGATCCTGAGATGCGCTCACTTTGATCTTAGTACCTTAATCAGACTGCAAAATATACGTTGTTTGCCGATATTCTCATTTGAAATCTATTTTTCATATGTTGATAATAAGCATTTTTTCAAAGGTTACGGGCACTACAAGTGTTTCTTTCTATGAAATAAAGATCCGGAATTGTTTATAAACTTTATTGTTTTTTAACTGTTTAAAAAATATGAAAATACTTTAAAACGAAGACATCAATTTGTTGGATGGTGCGTTTCTGTCTAAAAATTACTACATGTATATTTCAAATTACATGTATGTGAAGGATTTAATGCCTATTTAGATGAGGAAAACGTCAATCAAAAATAACATTTTTTTCTGTCTTTGTTGAAACAAAAATACTTCCATTTAAAGACTAACGGTTTATTTTCATAAATTTCTTAAATATCAGGATAGCCTTATTGGTTACGGACACTAAACAATCTGAATGATAAAGCTTAACAAACCTCTAGATTATTTGATTACATTCAAATGATAAATGAATGCATTGGCGAGAGAGAGAGAGAGAGAGGGGGGGGGGGGGGGGGGGCAAGGGATCAATATTTCCCAGTCAAACGGCATTTAATCCCTAAAAAGAATTTACTCTGTCTTTTCTTTCGTTTCTCTTCCCTTGGAGTTGAATCTTCTCTGGGCTATAACTTTATCAAGATAAGAATAAAGGTATTACACTCTCCTAGTAAAGAAATGTTCAACTCAATATTTAACTTTATATGTACATGTATGAAATCCTTTGCTCGAAAGAGAAACAGGAATATGCAAAAGAGGTTTAGTCAAATATAATTGCTTCCAAAGGTGGTGATAATCGCAATCAATTTTGATAATCATTATGCAAAGGAGCAATAGAAAGTACTGTTGCCATTTTAAAATTTTCATCTTGTAAATCACATTATGTATTATGTACAAATAGATTAATGAAATACAGGAAATCATGGCTAGAGCCACGAACAACTGAAATTTCCAAAAATGCAAATTTTACAAATTCGGACCATTATGTAGCGTTCTATGGACTTTTGATGAGGCGTGGGGTAGAAATAATAATAGATGTTTTCAACGTCAACATGGCGTTACATGTTTGACAATGTGCGCATCATTCAACAAACGCATGTACAAATACCTGGTAATTTACTTGATTATATTTCTACATATTTTTTTGTATGTAATGGTATTTACCAATCTGATTAAAACCAATTAAGCTCTCTTGTACAGAGATTTGATAACGTCCCGTTATATAGTTCGATCACTTCAGGGGTCAAATGAAATTACTTAAGTCTGAATCTGAGAACGTTTACTGCGGTATACAAAACTTAATTATAACATTTCATTTAAATTTAATGATGTTTTTAAAATAGCAAATTTCTTCAGTTTATGTTCATGCAAATTTGTAAAGGTCATAGAACATGAACTCTAATCGATAGTAGTCAAATTTCTATCGGAATATAGATTTTAATAATACTGCGCATTTGCCAAATAAGTCATTACAAATGGTCGTTTTTATGTCGCCTTTTGTATATTTGGGGCATTCTTTCAATGTTGAGATAGGACTCCTTACTACCTGACCGAGATATGGATTGCAAAGAATATTTTTCAATACTGAAATGTGACCCCACCACTTGCCCGAGATGTGGACTGTACAGAAAACATTTTGTACATTTAGGGTCATTTTTCAATGTTGAAATTTGACCCCGCCAGAAATAATCTCTAAGGGTAATTCCAACAAGGGTCAAAATTTCACGCTTGGGAGGGTAGGTAATTAACGGTCTAGGTCACTTTTCAGCGTTAAAAAATTGATCAAAAATCCGTTGAAAAATGACCCCCTGGGGTAGTTTTTCAACGGGGTCACTATTTGATGTCGCATACGCGATTCATGAAGTATGCTGGCGTGAAGCGTTGAAGTTCAGACCCTCATGTATTTACAAAAATGAAATTTATCTTTTATATTTACATTCTAATTTCATTTCTATTGAAATTCCCTGTCGTTAAAATAGATGTATTATATTCATCAAGATTCATACGTGCGTTGTTTACAACTCCAAAATATTCATGTGGAAATGGCTAGCATTATAATTTTGTAAAAATATCTAAGGCAGAAACATCGGAAATATTGTAATATGTAGAAATCATCACCCCGAGTTTATGCCACTGAAACCTGTATAAATTACGTAATTAATGCGTGCGTACTCCGTGCAGTGTTTAATACGTATCCTAAATGTGCCTGCAGAACAAATTTATGCCAAATTTGTACTACGTAAATGTTGCATGTAAAACTGTAATTCATATCATTTCTTTTTTATTTGCATCCCGTTTTAAGTAATGGCATGGTTTATATGACACGTGCAGTGCGTATTAGGTACATCCGTAATTGTTCGATGTACTTTAAAATTAATTTTATGTGAAATGGAGCTTAAATAGCGCGTACTGCTTGTCACATACACTGTAACAGGAAACGGATTACCTACATAATATCTAAGCTAACGGAACTTGCCACTACATAAAACGCACTAAAGAAAAAAAAACCGTCATGTATTTTTTAACGATTAATCTGTCAGTTACTTATTGAAAGTAACACCGTATACACGTACATGTCCAAAAATTGTAGGAGGTCTATGGACGCATTTTGATATTGGTATGGGAACTCCAAAGATACTGTACGTGGGCAGGGCGTCCTGTGTATACTCTTTCCCGTACTGAGAACATTTTTGCATATTTCTACACCGCCATATAATATATTTGCCGTCTCATAACACCAATAGTCTCTCTCTCTCTCTCTCTCTCTCTCTCTCTCTCTCTCTCTCTCTCTCTCTCTCTCACGGGATACAACCACAGTATTACCAATGCAGGGCTTGAAGCTAACTTTTTATGTCACCAGTCCAGCCGGACTGACAGGGTATAATTTCAACCAGTCCGCTGAAACATTTACCAGTCCAACAGAGTTTTCCAGAAATAATTAAACACATTTCATTAATGTTATTAAAATGAAATTTAGCTTAATATGTCTTAAACAATATTGTAACACTTAAATGTGGGATTTATATTTACAAATCAGATTTGTCTGATAGGTCGAAGCATGCCAACTGTGTAAATTTCATAAGTATATTTTCCAAAATGATGCTTTAAAAAATTAACTGGTCAGTCTCATCGGACTGACTAAAACAAATGTCAGTCAGCCAGACTTCTAACCAGTCACGGACTGACGGGCATATGTTAATTTCGAGCCCTGCAATGACTATATGGTGTAGGTAATAGAAATGTAGTCTTGATGAAATAACTGGAACTATTCACACATTATTTTTTTTAATGTCAGTTATAATGTGCACATCATGATCTATAGGGAGAGGGCGGTCTAACTTTTTAGAACTTGTATCCAATTTCTTTGCAGCTGTATTACAATAAAATACGTTCAACTAACCATGATTAAATGAGTCGACACGCTTTCTGTAATTGCGTCCCTCGGGTTATTTTGTTAGGTGAGGACGCCTTCTCTACCGCTCCTCGTCGGTCAACGATGTCCACAACAAACGAAGGATACATTTACATACTATTGATGTCAATTACTTCTTTTCATTGGTGTCACGATTTTGAAATAATATCAGCTAGGTTAATTGGAAAAATTCCCGTTTATATGCTTTCATTTCACAAAGTTTACATTTAAAAAAGTATATATACATGTAAAAAAAAAAAAAAAAAAAAAAAAAAAAAAAAAAAAAAAATTAAGAAAGTAGAGTGGAAGCAGAAATGTATTAGTGTTGGTTCTTCGTCACCTTTGAAAGTGGCATGTGTCCCTTTTATTTACGATCTTGGTATAGGAAAGAGTTTAGTTGTCCGAAACTGGCGTCAATTTATCTTGGACTTTTTTGGGATACCGTTGGGCAAGTAGTGCTCCCTCTGTCGTAATAAGGGTGCATCATTAAATCCATGCGGAGAAATCTGCTTAATTATGGTACAATTTCCAAAAGATCCAATAGTTAAAAACCAACACTATAAATTATATAATGAATATACCATAACAAAAAGTACAAATGTTGAGAATTTTTAAAAGCAATCTTTATTAGACAGTTACAACCCTTGCATGTTGAAAACCCAAAATCTTACTGGAAATTGACTGAGAAACCCCAGGGGTAGAAAGAAATAACACCACAGATGTATGATCCACCAACAACATGAGTCTCCCATTTTTATGACCTGAACAAACCCAAACCAAATTTCGACCGCCGTCTAACACAGTAAGATAATATTCTTATTTTCTTAATGAGTAGGGGGGGGGATGCTTTAATGACTTGGGACAAACATAATTATTATATCCAAAATATCGGAAATATCAAATGCCATTTCGAAAATATCCAGGTTTAAACGAAATATTTCAAACTACATGATAAGATATAGTCAGAGCCTTGTTGCCGAGCTTTTACAACTTTAACAGTTGTCTAACTTTTGGTCATTGTCCTAAATCATGGTCTTCAGGTTACATTACCCCTATCCATAAAAGTAATGACATTAACGAGAAGAATAAAAGTTACAAATGCCGCTGGGAAATTATTTAATAAAATACTGAATATTCGCTTAAAAACTTTCGTACTAAATATCGCATAATGAATATACCGGTCGTGGTACATGTAGCTCAGTGTACAGCGATTGCTTCGTACCCTGGAGTTGGTTCGAGGTCCGCTAGTGCCTTGGCCGCGTCCAATCCTAAGACGCTGACATGGGTAGTGATTGCTCCTTTGCCAAATAAAAAGTGAGAATCACGGGTCTTTCGGATATGCCCTTGAAAAACGGAGTTTCCGTATCGCGACAGGCGTTGGCACGTTAAAGAACCCTCACTGCTACGGCCCTGAGCACTAAGCTTAGGTCTAAATTTGAAGTACTTAATCTATACAACAGGGGACGTTTCAATATGAGTGAACAACTCTCGACGGGACGTAAAACAATCAATCGTATGATTAATTAATGACAGATAGGTCCAAGCAAGAACATCTGACCATATGTTTATTCTAGTGTATGCCTGCTTTGTTAACTTTCATATATCATTTGATACCGTTATTCATGCAGAAATCAAAATTCTACCACGGTTATTCCAAAGATCAAAGGAATACCGCGGTCTTTATTCTACGATATACCTTCATATACATGTATTAACGATTATGAGAAAATTAATACACATCTCGCTTGCACTTCGAGTTTTGCTAACGCAACAATAAAGTTGATGACTGGTAATTCAATTTTATAATCATAAAAATCAATCATTATATAGTGTTGTAAATAAAATTCATAAATGCCTGAAGAACATTAACCAATCGTCTGTATAGTGTATTCCGAGCGCGATACTATGGCATGTCAAACGTTGCAATATTTGATCTTTTCCATTTGTATTGTATAATTTTCCATTTGTATTCTATATTTTCCATTTGCATTCTATATTTTCCATTTGCATTGTATAATTTTACATTTGCATTGTATAATTTTACATTTGCATTGTATAATTTCCATTTGTATTGTATAATTTTCCATTTGTATTCATATCTCCTATATTGAAATCCATGTCAGGTTCATTTTTTAGTTCCGGTAGATCGAGCGTCATACTTTGCAACGAATCTTCAACATGTATCTGATTTTCTACGGATTCTGCATGCTGTGAGAGCAAAAAATCCCATCCATCGTCCATGGTGGTTTATTCGTATAGGATAAACACGTGATTTCGAAAATGATTTTTGATTAGTCTAAATTTTGGTCACGCAGTTACTTGTTAGAGCACAGTTTTATAATTAAGGTTGATGCAATAATTTCTGAGCGCAATGATACAAAACATTTAGAGTAACCTTGAACTCGTGCATCTTCCGATACCAGTCTCGGGGGCTCCGCCCCCTCGACTGGTATCGGAAGATACACTCGTTCAAGGATACTCTAAATATTACTTAGCACACAGGGCCGCATCGTCGCAAACCACGGTTTTCAGTCCACTCACGCTCGAATAGAAGCATCCGTGGGTAACCGACGATGACAGGCTGTAGCAATGACGGTTCTTTATCGTGCCAACGCCTGTGCAGCGATACGGAATATCTGTTTTTAAGGTCTTTTAAATGCCGAGTGTTTGGCAAAGGAGCAATCACTGTCTTCGTGTCTCTAAAGCTTTGATGCGGCAATCTCGAACTCACGACCTGTCGCCCACAAACCAAGCGATATATTACTGAACTACCACGACCAAGTCCTGGACTAGTTATTTTTAAAAATACTTAGCTAGCTCTAGTAATGGCGACACCCCCCACCCCCCGATCATTTAAAAAAAAAATAGAACTGTCCAGAAAAGCATGCACATTTTAAAGTCAGAATTCAGTAGATTCGGGGGACTTAATTCAGCCCTTGGGTCCCCACCAATTGTTAACCTCGAGTTTGGTTTGTTACAACTATTCAATAGATTAATCTTAAGTTATCGTTTATCGAATTTGGTAATGCGCGAGATGTTGAAGAGGTAAAGTTCAGGAGCCACGTTTCGCAGGAATGTACCGTATTTGCTAAGTGTAATGGCGTAACCCCAACCCCCAACCCCCACCCCATTAATTGATCGCTTTTATGCGTCTAATGTGATCAGCATATTCAAACTAGTCTCCTATTTAACCACTGGCTGATCTAGATAATTCTGAACGAAAGGATGCAGTAAACTGCTGGATGTCTGGGGACTGTCTTAAGATCCCTTGTGAATCCAGTGCAAAGCCTTGGGGGAGGGGGGTTGCAGTTGGAGGGCGAAGTCAGTGGCGGATTTAAGGGGGGGGCGCAACCGGCGCCCCCTCCCCCCTCAAAATTTCCAAATTTAAGGTAAATCTTGGTATCTTGTTTAGAAAAATGTATCAAACAATAAAAGAAGCAATAATTTCTTCCATTCCCGGAGAAATAAATGACAAAGTCTTTTGATTTCTTGAAGTACTTTATTGAGAGAACTTAATTTTTCCAGAAACCCTTAAAATTTGCGTCATTTTACTAATTTCACTTGATTAAAAATGACATATTTCAAGCCCTATGAAATCTGTAAAATCCAGGAGCTTCCGGGGACTTTGCCCCCTGGACCCCTACCCACTTGAGGCAGCCCCCAGACCCCGTGCCTCATAAAATGGCGCCCCCGTAACCGCAATTCCTGGATCCGCCCCTGGAAGTCCCCTGGACAAGTGCGTTCTGACAAAATAAAACGTACATGCATGCTTTTTTCGACATCTGTATATAAAATATAATTTGTGAAGGGAGGGGGGGGGTCTCCCGGCGCAAGATTCCTCGTTGCTGGCTACATGTATATGTATGTTCAACTAGTCCTATATGGAACCGATCGCGGTAGTTCAGTGATATGCCCTTTGGTTCGTAACCGTGAAGTTGCATGTTCGAGTTCTACTCGTGTCATGGCTGCATCAAACCTTAGACGTAAATATCGACAGGCGTTGACACGTTAAAGTACCCCCAATGTTACGCCACTGTGTCCATACATGTAGCATAGTAAGTCTATTTGTGGTACGTCACCTGGTGACGGCTAAATATAAGTGGGACCTAAACTAATGAAATCCTTCGTAACAAATCAAAATAAACAATCCCTCGGATGCAATATAAATGAAAGATTTTGCAATGCAAATGGAAATTATACAATGCAAACGAAAAAAATATATAATACAAATGGAAAATATAGAATACAATTGGAAAATTATACAATACAAATGGAAAATATAGAATACAAATGGAAAATTATACAATGCAAATGGAAATTATACAATGCAAATGAAAAATTATACAATGCAAATGGAAAATATAGAATACAAATGGAAAATTATACAATACAAATGGAAAAGATCAAATATTGCAACGTTTGACATGCCATAAAAAACAGATATTCCGTATCGCTGCACAGGCGTTGGCACGATAAAGAACCGTCATTGCTACGGCCTGTCATCGTCGGTTACCCACGGATGCTTCTATTCGAGCGTGAGTGGACTGAAAACCGTGGTTTGCGACGATGCGGCCCTGTGTGCTAAGCACGTCTACAGTACAGATGTGGTAACATCAGTGACGTTAACTAATGAAATCCTTCGTAACAAATCAAAATAAACATTCGCTGGATACAATACAAATGAAAAATTATACAATGCAAATGGAAAATATAGAATACAAATGGAAAATTATACAATACAAATGGAAAATATAGAATACAAATGGAAAATTATACAATACAAATGGAAATTATACAATGCAAATGTAAAATTATACAATGCAAATGGAAAATATAGAATACAAATGGAAAATTATACAATACAAATGGAAAAGATCAAATATTGCAACGTTTGACATGCCATAGCCTTATGGGCAAATTCTTGGGTACGAGCACAGGCAATTGCATCGCTTGGGGTCGAATTTACTATATAAAGAGTAAAGGTATAGAACTCTAAATATAGGGTACCCAACTTAGCCGATGTAAAAACAATAAATCAATTGGTATAAAATTCTACTTTGTATTTTATTTTATTCATACATAATCAATCTACATTACTACCAGAGTTCATCCCGAAATTCCGTATACTTCCCAAGATATGCAGAAATGAACTCGGAAAAATGCCTATTATTTTTTGGTTGACTTTTAGCTGGGCCCTGACACTATACGACTACACAGAGTGTTTGAGCATTGCAACAAGCTATCAAATAGAATGTGCAGCATAAAATATCATTTCTAAAATGAATTTCTTACCCCAATTCATAAAATGAAGTCCGTAATAGCTCCAAGTGACTGAAAATTTTAAACCGTTTCTACTTTCATTTAACAGTCATTTTCATCGGTGCCACTAACTACCCACATTGACATCATTATTATCAATCGTCAAACACCTGTGATAATGTGATTTAGATAAAAATAGACATAATAAGACATCTGTATATTTATAAAGACTTGTTATTAGCATAATTTATGTACTATAATGAATCAATATTAATAAATATTAGTATTTGAGTCTCTAAATCGTTATGGGTCCTTCCATCTCTTTTGGGTAATTAGTCATAACTACCGTTCATGGTGGGGATTGTGAAAATACAGAAGGTTTAAAAAACTTTAGACAATCTTTTCAATTCGTCATTTGTTCTAAGGTTTTTCTTGTAGTTGTGGAATTCCTGGATGTCAAGTTCAGCTTGTTTGAGTCTTTCGTTTGCAAGTTTTAGAAATGAGTCATATTTTGTGAACCTAGAAGTGGCCTCTGCTTCCATACAATCATATTTAGATTTTAATTCCTCGTGATCTGATCGTAAAGATTTAATTTCCTTAACATAGTAGGATAACGAATTTTCTAATTCTGAGACGCGTTGCAGTAAGGTTTGCAGCACTACTTTTGTTTCTATGTGTTTAACTTTTGATGCACCCATGGAGCAACTGTTGTTTTTGTGTTTGTCGAAAACGTGTTCAATGCCTCGTTTTTCACCATTGATAAACATATACAATGTA
Source organism: Ostrea edulis (assembly GCF_947568905.1). Classification (NCBI taxonomy): domain Eukaryota; kingdom Metazoa; phylum Mollusca; class Bivalvia; order Ostreida; family Ostreidae; genus Ostrea; species Ostrea edulis. The sequence goes on from NC_079169.1 coordinate 78,626,049, forward strand.
TAACAGTCTCTTGCGTATCTTTCAGCACAAGAACTTGATTTTGTACTTTTTCTATTCATTAGATTTCCCGTTGGACAGTCACTATTGTTTCTTGAATGTGTGCATGGTGTGTTTCTGTATCGTGAAATCATGGACTCGTCACTCGAACACAACTCTAACAGTTTGGAAATATACAAATCTTTTGGTAAATTCTGCAGATTTGCATCTAGATTTTCAGTTTCTGAGTGATTTAAAACTATCATTGAAGTCATTGCTATCTGGTAGTTGTGTGGCGACAATATTCGCACTAATACGATCTGAACGCTTAGTACTCACAAGAGAGTCCGAGGTGAATAGATAAACAAAATCATCCTTTTCTACAAGATTGTCACAGTTTAACAAATATGGTAGTAGTCCATCAGATCCAGCATTTTTACTTACAATATCTGTGACGTTTTGGTGTCCATCACTTATAGCTTCCGCTGGAAATTCATTCAAAACAATACCAGTCGTAGAAGAACAGCCACCACTATCGGTTGCCATTCCCCCCCCCCTTTTTTTTTCTCTCTCTCTCTGACCATAAAACAAAATATGGGAAGTTTACTCGTATGCATTACTTTCTACAACCATCTGTACATAACTCTGACCATAAAACAAAATATGGGAAGTTTAATACGTATTAATAAAGTTCAACAAAATTCCAAGTACATGCACCTGAAAACATTGATTACCATAGCAATTTTCTACTGGAATACATATTGTCTTATCCATTCAAACTGTTTAACAGTTATTTACCTTGTTTGACATTTTTCTTTCAAAGCTTTAAAATCTAAGAATTCTCGTTAACAGCCTTACCTTTTAAAACACATGTATCACATGCTGTGTTCGGCTTGTTTGTTGCGAATCCCATTCACAAACTAAACAGTGTCTAGGTTGGAATTTTATTTCAAACTCGGCACATTGTAAGTGTGTTTCAATTAAGAAAACAATCTAGATGAAAAATGTAATATTGAGAAGAAAAAAAATGTGTCCGTGAGGGATTCGAACCCGGTCGTTAAAAAAGATGACGTCTTAAAACTTTAAAGTCTACGACCTTATCCACTGAACCAAGCAGTAGAACTTGATAGACATTGGAAAATGAACATAGGCCTTACAGGTGAAGTTGAAAATGATATCAGTGAAATCGTTTCCATTTTTTGAAATTTACAAAAAAAAAAATGCCCTCGTGAAACAAAATTTCAAAGCGACAGTTTTTTAGTGGAAAACTCGAAGAACATGTTCATGCTAAATTCATACCCCTCTATTTTAACGCTAGAAATCATAGAAATCGCTTATCGTTTGATTTAAACTCAAATTATTTTGGCTAATTCTTGTTAATATACGTCTTTTAAACTTATTTTCAAAAGTGTTTAAATCAAGACACAAGTTCCAATTGATTTTATCATATATTTGAATATCTTTCTTTTATCGATATCTCACGCAACACCTTTAGGGAAATTAACATGAGACGTGCAACACCTTTATTCAAACCTACCAGTACTTTGTGATAAACTACAGATTTAAGTTTTGCAAACCAATAATTGATGAACATAAATCTGCAACTAATTTTGCTGTACTTTCTGAATAGGGAAGATCCCCCCTTCAATTTGACGTATTAAAAGTTACTGGTACAGACTTCCCCCTTCACTTTGACATATCAAAAGTTACTGGTACAGACTTCCCCCTTCACAGTGACGTATTAAAAGTTACTGGTACAGACTTCCCCCTTCACAGTGACGTATTAAAAGTTACTGGTACAGACTTGAAAATCTTGTCAGTCATTTCGTCTATTGTTTGATGCATACCGGGAATCAAAATTTACTTTTTGAACAAAACAATTCATCATGGTATGGTTCTTTAACCAATATTACTGGAGTTAAATATCTACCCTTTATCAGGGCGTATATATTTTTAAAAGGCTCTTAATAATTGTTTTTATATTCAAACATTACATTATACAGAGTGGTAGCACACCTTAAATCGAACTTTGATAAAAACAAAAAAAATTAAATTGCTCCTCCATTTGTAAACAAAATTTTATATAAACAAAGGATCTGGCGATTTCTACTCTAACACTGAAAGAGGGCGATACTAAAGCATTCTTTGTCTCTTAGATGGGACACTTTAGTGGACCTGATGAGAAACTGGCATGTAACAGAAGAAAGTGTTAATATGTATCAAATGATAGACAAATCATGTAAAAAATTTTTTTTATAAAGATGGACGGTAAAAGCTTATCTGGGTAATGACCAAAGAAGAAGAAAATATTCTCATCCAAATTAGTAAAATTATTTTTGACAGTGGAATATAATACCACAAGTATTTAAAATACATCTCATTGTGCTGTACACATGAATGTACAATTTTTCATGTTTTACACCTGTAAGCTGTCTCGGCTATTGGGAGTATTAAAGGACACATCGCATGTTTTTAAACTTTTTAATTTTTTCAGCAAAATTAATTCATTTCATGCCTAAAACTACTTTACATGTGTTTTAAAAGACACAGTTTGCGTAGTTTTCGAGTTTGATAGCGATGAAATTCAAATCTTGCGATATGCATATTTTCTTCGATATTTTACGCGCCATTATCTGTGACGTCATATGCGACCTCGAGCGAGAAGATTTGAAAACAGTTGTTAGCCATTTCATAAACAGATTAGATTTAATTGACAAACAAACAATTATCACATTAACGGCTTGTAAATAACACTGCATTGGGGTGTTTTGTGCCGTTTAAGGGTGTACTTGCTGTCAGTAGAGATGATTTGGACTGGGTTTTTTTTTTCAATTTTCGAAGGAAGGTATGAGGGACGAGACGTGAATATTTTTTGTCGGCACAACGACTTTGCCATAAAAAACCTCAGTAGAATTTGTCCCTGTACTTTTTCAACAGTCTGGTATAACAATATTTTCATAGGTGCATTCATATCACACAACAGCCCTTTCACACGTGGCATTACTTGCCTCACTGTCTTTTTCTGACATTGCTGTAGCACCTTTAATATATTTCATCAGTTAATTTGCCTTTGGTTGATAATTCGAGCGTTAAGCTTTGCCTAAATATCATATAACAGTTGCTACATGAGTTTTTATATTTACTTTTGAGAAGTCAAACTGTATAACAGTTCTTTTCCTCCCTTGACCTATTTTTACTTATTACATGCTGTGCGTTTGTGCCCATTTTCTTGTAGTTTTTGTTTAGCTTTTCGTCAGCCACATTACGGTTTGAAAATCCTGTGCACACACTTCCCCCTTCACAGTGACGTATTAAAAGTTACTGGTACAGACTTGAAAATCTTGTCAGTCATTTCGTCTATTGTTTGATGCATACCGGGAATCAAAATTTACTTTTTGAACAAAACAATTCATCATGGTATGGTTCTTTAACCAATATTACTGGAGTTAAATATCTACCCTTTATCAGGGCGTATATATTTTTAAAAGGCTCTTAATAATTGTTTTTATATTCAAACATTACATTATACAGAGTGGTAGCACACCTTAAATCGAACTTTGATAAAAACAAAAAAAATTAAATTGCTCCTCCATTTGTAAACAAAATTTTATATAAACAAAGGATTACTGACATTTATACGAGTCGTTCTTTAATCAATAAACTATGTTCCTATGTGGAATGATGAACAGTACAATATTTTCATAGGTGCATTCATATCACACAACAGCCCTTTCACACGTGGCATTACTTGCCTCACTGTCTTTTTCTGACATTGCTGTAGCACCTTTAATATATTTCATCAGTTAATTTGCCTTTGGTTGATAATTCGAGCGTTAAGCTTTGCCTAAATATCATATAACAGTTGCTACATGAGTTTTTATATTTACTTTTGAGAAGTCAAACTGTATAACAGTTCTTTTCCTCCCTTGACCTATTTTTACTTATTACATGCTGTGCGTTTGTGCCCATTACACACAGGAAAAGGTTAGTGTAAACAAACGGAACTACAGTGATCTGGGAATAAATTCCTTTTCTTTAAGTCGTAAGTTGCAAATATTGGAAGTTATTTAGGATGAAAATGACTAATATTTGTTATAATCGCCATTTTCACAGTATTGGTGATAATTCATACTTGCTAATGTTATGATGCATTCTACATCAAGATATATGATTAAACCCATAACAAATATGACCAAATGGTACCTTTAACAAATATTTTTATAGGAATGCTTATACAAACATTTTTTGGTTCTTGTAGGCATACATGTACATATTGCACTTTCTAGGCAACATGTCAAAAATGTGCTATGTGGATTTTTATTTTTTGCTCCAAGTGCAACATAATTTGCACAAATACCGTGAAAATGGCGGATATATGTATCACATTTATAACACCCCCCCCCTCAAGAAAACGACCCCCCCCCCCCCCAAAAAAAAATGAAAAGCAAAAAAAAAAAAAAAAAAAAAAAAAAATAGAATGGGTAAATATTGGACTTGAACTCCGAATGTATGTTTTAAGTGTAAGGTTACCCAGCACCTAATCCACTAGGCCACCCAGGCATGTAAGTTTAAAGGTTTAATGTTTGACAGAAGGTCAATTTTGAGAATGATTTTTGTCATTTTTAGCCATTTTCAACAAGAGGGTCACCTTAAACCAAATTTCTTCAAATGGACTTATGTATAACCATACTCAAGTAAAACAATTTCAGTGTTTTATTTCTGGTTTAGTGTGGCTTTTTGCAACAGTTCGCAATTTTTTAGGCCCATTACGTTACATCTACTATATACTCTATATAATCACGGTGATGTTTATGCTTATCAAATAAAGACACTATCAACATATAGATATCTTTATCGAGTAATTTGGGCAAGCACAAGTATAAACTAACATTGTATAGCAAAATATTTGTAAAAAATGATATTCAAGAAAAAGGTATTTATGTCGGCGAAATTGCATACCAAGTGCGCTATACTTCTTTTAGTGTAATGAGCTACCTTAAAGAGAATTCATATTTTATTTTCCACAATCCGGAATACAAGCCCATTTCTAAATAACTTCATTCCGAGTCCATTAATTTCAAATTTTGGGGTCTCCATGTTATCATAATCATGCACTTCATAGTTGGTTTCATAAATCTTGAAATTAACTGACTTTTTAAAAAAGAAAAAGCTACAAAAATATGCTCGATCTCCTTTATTCATGACAGCCATTGAGTAGATAAACATTACAAATCTTAATCAGCTGTTCAGCAAAATTAATTCCTGAAAATATTAAAGTAATCCAATCTGATCACTCAAGGACACTGAGTATTTGTTGTGCATAATAAAACTGAAGACAAATATATAGCAGATTTGAGTTGTTTGCTTTGCATTGGTGAAAGAGGAAATTTCTTAAAAACAATCATACTGCATTAAATATGACATGTTTGGTAATATCAATAAATATTTAATAATTGCATAATATTAAGTTGAGTTCTTTCCTCACTTCTCTTTAAACATGTACTGTTATTTTTGTCCCAAAGTTATTTTTACCTTTCAACATTTGCAGAAGGTTTTCAACCCGTTTTAAAACAGACAAAAGAGAAAAACAGTATTGCCTAGTCTTCAATTTGCCCAATGACGAGGGCAATATGAGCAAACATAAAACAGACCAATATTCCTCTGTATACAATATATCTGTACATTTCATTGAAAAATTCCTTTGCAAAATCTCAAAAATTAAAATACATATGCATTTATAATTCATATCAACATATTCATATAATCATATTGCACATAACGAAATGTTAGTTTTTGTTAAGATTTGAAACATTGAATCACAGAAGAATTGGGAGGGGGATCCCAAAAGCTAGGGACAATATGTGACATATAAAGCTATGTGCTGAATGACAAAAGCCTGACTGAGTATGTGGCGCTTTGTAATCACCGTTTACATAAATCCACAGTTAAATGTACAAATAATAAAGCACTTAAAGAAATGTCTCATAATGATATCGGACATATACCAGTACACATACAGCTATCATGAATAAATGAAATCAAACAAATAGGGGTTAAATTATCAAGTACAATTCATACAAAATTAAATGTAAACAAATAAAACTCTGTACCTATATACTGTATGTATAATTGTATATGAAATTAAAATTGGGTCTAACAACATCTTAACAGAGAACTGAAATAATAAAGAAACTCAAGTATTAAACAAAACAAATCAAGGAATTCATATAGAACCACTCATGTAATAGTATCCCCCTCAAATGTCATGTAATAGTACCCCCTTCAAATGTACACAATCTTTAAAGATAACAAAATCACCACAAGTTAACAACTCGATAAAAAGAATATCTAGAACAAAAGTGAAAAATAACCAGGGCTTCTGCTTTTTGATATAGAAGGCAAGTGGGCAGCAATCACTGAAGCTCAAAACTGTTGTTTTACAGAAATGACTGAAACATTTTTACTTTGGTATATATTAAAGAGTTGAACATAATTTCCCATCCACACATTAAAAAAACCATTCCCAAAAACGTATAATAAAGAGAATATGAACCATACTTATATAACACTTCTACTGAGCATATAATGTAAATATCAGACATGTTATTATGTTTAGTACATACTTAGTAATAGCGTACAGGAAATAAACGGAAACAAGAACCATTGTGATTATCTAATACATTCATTTGTTTGTACTGTAACAGGAAAATTACATCTGCGATGAAAAATAGAACTTAAAAAGAACAAATATGTGAATAGAAGAGTTTGACACAGAAATTTTGTATTACAGATCTCTATTATCCAAGCATGAAATGGTTAATGTGATGTTAATCTATCGTATTGTGCATGCATTAAAAAAAAAAGCCTGTATTTATTACTAAGTATGTAATGAAGTTGAATAATATCTCAATAACATTGCGGTATATTTCAATGTTCCTTTGTAACAGTTACACCTTATAACAAAAAGACAGCTTGTATGTCAGATCTAGAGGAAGTTCGCTCACTGCACATGCTCAGACATCCGATTCCACCGAGACGGGTTTATCTGCATCATCACTGTCCTCTGGATGTAGGTCAAACCTGCAAACAAGTCAAGGAAATTTGTTTTTTCAAATCTGCCACAAAGTAGAATAAGAAGAAAAGAATATATGGTCACAGACAAATGTATAAAAGACCCATGTTGTTTGTTGCAATACTTCACAATAGAATTATGATGTTGAATCTTTGCCTGGAAGGCATTTCAAGCACAGATTGTTATGGTGTTGATGTTGAAATAAACAATAAATAAAAACATTAAAATAATGCTAGATTTTCTACTGCTTGCTCAAAAACAATACTAGTACTGGTGCAGTTTGGTCTGTGTCAGAAGAGAAGGTAGGAGAGAGAAAGCAATTGCTTTTTAAAAACAAAAACACAGTAATATTCATTTCCTTTCTTTCATATAGACTAAGTGGTGAATGTGTCTTTAAGTTAACACTGCACTGAATCGTATCTGCCCTTCCAATCTGCGACATTAAATGTATTGACTGTAACAGATGACAATCCCACTGTATACTTCCAATCTTGACAGTTAATGTTCTGAATTCTCAATTGATTACCAAATTTGCATGCCTCTTCAATTATTCAATTGTTTTCCAACCACTTCCCAACACTAATTCTCTGCTTACTTTATTCAGCCACATTGTTTAACTTAATCACCTTGGCCCTACCATTGTTTAGCTGTTGAGATGTTTAAAAGACTTTTTTTTAATCAATCTTTATTCCCATGAAAAATTTTGATCTATATTGTGGCCCCAACCCCTAGCTCCAAAG
>NC_079169.1:78638836-78656336 GCF_947568905.1 Ostrea edulis
ACCACTGTGTCTAGGCGAATTTAAAATGGAGCAAAACTGGCAGCAAGTGCAGAAAGGTGAAAATAACACAGTACAAAAATAACCCTGTATACAGTAATGTAACCAATATAAAGAGTCTTTTATTAATTTAGTTAGCTGTGTAAAGTTTTACTGAATAGGGTAGAAATTTGGTTCATCTGAACTGACTTACTCTGCAGGTGCTGGGGAGGACTTGGTCTTTCTCTGCCTGACCTCAGTACCTGTGATGGTCTGTGGCCCCGAGTTGCTGGCTGGAGGGATCACCTGTCCTTCCAACTTTGCTGCACTGACCTGCTTCACTTCTTCCTTCTTCACTACAGGATTTTGTTCTGTTTTGGCTGCTTCCTTCTGGGGCTGAGGTGTCAGAGAGGCAGAGTCTGGGGTGGATTTGGCCTCCTTTTGGACAGCAGGAGGATCCACACTGCTGGAATTAGTGTTTAGGATACTGCTCTCACTTCTCCAGGCTGGGTTGTTTTCTGTTGTCAGGATCTACACCAAGGAAATGAAATTTACCGACACTAAATTACACACAGTATTATGGGGGAATAAGAAGGACTCCTCAATGAGGAACTCCCTGAACAAGGGCAAATTTTCCTCCACTGACCTTGAATGTATATATAACAATAGGAGCCCAGGTTTTTATGTGAGGTCACAAGCTTGATATTGATTTCAAAATGTAGCTTAAATCTTGCAAACGATGGCAGACTAATTATCACACGATTGAATGGGCAAAGTGTTTGACATTACAATCATGGTGTATTGACACAAATTACCTGTACATGTATATACTTACTCTTAGACATAATCTCATGTTAATCTTGTACCTGTATATACTTACTCTTAGACATAATCTCATGTTAATCTTGTACATGTATATACTTACTCTTAGACATAATCTCATGTTAATCTTGTACATGTATATACTTACTCTTAGACATAATCTCATGTTAATCTTGCTATCCATTCCTGAGTTTTTGAGAGCAAAATTCTGGTCAAGAGTCATATCAGGAGCAGACAACAAGGTCTTTAGGGGTAAAGTCAGATCACCCAATGATTCCTTTGGATTCTTCTTGTCAAAAATCTATCAAAACATGCAAAACAATAATTTCAGTCATCGTTAAATAATTTCAGCAACATTCTAAAACTTATTCCATGAAAATCTGAGGCCACTTCTTTACCATATAAACAAAGGGAATAATACACAGCATTTGCACGGTACACAATTTGCCATGGACTATTTTTAACAGTCGACCAAGCATCACACAACAAAGACTGTGAACTTTCACTCAGAGTGTCATGGTGCAACTTGACCACATCTTTTAAAACTGAGAACTGAATGTCCTCTCATTTTTGTTTTGGTCAACAAAAGTTGTCAAAAGACAACAGACAATGCAGGGAGAGATAAAATTCATGGGGGAAGAGAAGAAAGTATGACAGATTAATATTGAGTAGTTGGTCCCTTCAGTGAGTGGACCATATACAACATGTACAATGTAGTAGCTACAAATGATAATTAAATGGGCCCCCTGTAAAAAAAACTTTATTGAAACCTAATCACTCATCCAGAAAATATAGGTCAGATGTGAGCATCCTAAGATACAGTATACCCAGTTTGATTCTGTCAAGCAAAGGGTTCTCAAGTTATTGAGAGGACAGTTTATTCTTATGTCCAGTTTGACATTGACCTTTAACTCATTCAGCCCCAGCTATGTTATCTGAGATAAGCCCCAGCAGTGTATTGCAGCAGTGCCCCAGGCAAATTTTTATCAGATTCCCTGCTGCTGCTGAATGATCAGCAGACAATAGATAAATAGCCACTACTTCATTAATTATGCACATATGTTTTTGAAATTTTCAGGTTAGAAAGAAGAATAAATGCTGATTCTAATCATATAAAATTTATTATCTTACCATAAAAAGTGTTTGTTCATTTCCCAAAAGAAAACAAAAATAAACAGTTTTCACCAACAAAAATTTTCATATGTCACTGTTTATTGTCCATAAATGTTTGGAAAGTTGTCCAAATGGTAGGGTCTGAAACAGTCATTACACAGGTTCACATCACATTGTGTACATCCACTTAAAGGTTCCCGTCTAACACCAGATTTAGTACATTGTTTACATCTCCTCTTCTTTGGCATCGTGCTTGGCCAGTGGTGTTCCATCGCCTGTGCTACATTGAACTCAGGTTTGCGTTTCCTTTTAATTGAGAAATTCCCAATTAACTGATGCGCAAGCTTCATCCTAAATTCCATTTGGGTCCTGGTTCGAGTGCGGTTGTTTTTGGTCTTCAGACCATGATTTGGAGATTCGCGCATCAATATATATGCATTTACAATGCATACATCGTATAGGAAGAGGAACAGGTATTTCCACCACTTCAAACTTTTCCTGGCAATGTTATATGTGGACCTTAATTGATCAGCATGATCCACACCATTCATGTATGCATTATATTGCTTCACAGAGTTTGGGCAGGTCACATTCTTCACAGAACCATCCTTCTGCTTCCTCATGACTTCTTGGTTGCTCTGGTTCGTGTTTGTTGACAGGATGGTCAAATTTCTCTTGTCCCTCCAGACACTCACTACAAGGTTTGCCTTTTGTCTCATGATATGATCACCTTGATTTTTCAGCTTGATTTTATCAAGATCCTTGGGCATTCCTTTCCTGTTTTGTTTCACTGTTCCACAGGCAACAGTCCTCATGTCCCATAACTGTAGAAACAGATCTGGGGATGAGAAGAAGCTGTCGCAATATACATGATGACCTAAGTTCAAAATAGATGTCATCAGATCTAAGACAACTCTTCCACCTAAGTTGGCCTCTGCGACATTGTTATTCTTTCCAGTGTACACTTGGAAATCATTCATGAATCCGTTGTGTGGATCAGCACGAACCCACACTTTTATCCCACGTTTAGTAGGCTTCAGTGGTACATACTGTTTGAAGCCAAGTCTCCCTGAAAAACCAATCATGGCTTCATCAATTGATACTTCTTTATGTGGATTATATTGGGCCTTGAAATTTTCTCGAATCCCTTCCATAATTGTTCTAACATGAACAAGTTTGTCATGTCCAGGCTGGTTCCTCGGTGGATTTTGTGTTGTGTTGGCAACATGGAAGTATCGTTGAATGTTTTCAAATCTGGTCCTTGTAAATCTCTCTTCAATACATGATAAATGAAATAGTTTGTCTTTAGACCAGTACAAATCTTGTGCAGGTGCAGAAACAATACCCATAACAACTGAACAACCAAGAAATGCACGCATTCCTCAGGAGTTGTGTTGTACCATCCAGAGTTTGCTTTTGATCTGATGCAGATTTGCGCATACGAGTTTGTTTCCTCGGAAATTGTCGTATAAAACTCGTCAGTAAATAATAAATTCAGGAAGTCTAACTCCTTTTTATCGGCCTCAAGTATTTGTGTGGGTCCAGGCTGCGGTCCACAGAATGCAGGAATGTTTATATCCCGTATATTGTCTGTCCAACGATTGTAATCTGCCAATACAATCTCGTCATCATCACTACTTTCACTTTCTGACTCGGGGTCGGATTCCGACTCAATATCAGACACTTCGAGGTCTGATCCTTTTTCTAAAGCATCATCCAAATTAAGTAGATGATAAATGTAGTTGTCTTCTGCATTTTCAACGTCTTTCAATTCAAATCCCTCAAATTCTTCGCTGCTATCGTCTTGTAAAATTTCTCGCAATACGTCCGCCATTTTCGATCGATATTTTAAACACATGTACCAAATTCCTTTGTGTATAGCTATTTATATCGTATCTAAATAAAGAACACTTCACACAAAGACATCTTAACATGTCATTCATTGGTTGGGATAATCATGTGTACCCGGATTTTTCTAGTTTCGACCAATCAAAGCTTCTTTCACATACAGGTAAAACGACGAGTATAGTCATCATCGGCCAGATAGGAGGGGAAAACCAGGACGACTATAGTCGTCACTGGGTAAACAGTGCACTAAAAATAGGACGAGTATACTCGTCAGTGGGGCTGAATGAGTTAACCATGTGACCTCAAATCCGATAGGGTTCACGTACTCCTTACAATGTACCAAATTTGACGTCTGTTAAGGAAAGGGTTTTCAATATATTGAGCAGACAGCATCTTCCTACACATATGTCCAGAATGGACTGACCCTTGACCTAAAAATCAATAGAGGTCCTCTTCTACTCATAAGCAATCCACATATAAAATATCACTATGATCAAGTGAATGGTTCTCATGATATTGAGGGGACAACATGTGGTCTACCGACTAAACGACAGGTGCAAAGCAATATGTCCCTCTTCTTTGAAGGGGGGCATAATAAACAACAAGGACTTTCATTTTTATTTGCTTTCATCCAAGCAGCCACTCAGTCCTGTAAAACACTTTATATAAAAAGCCTTACAACTATGAAATCCGTTTTTATGCTTAGATGTCCAGAAGTATAGAAATCTCTAAGATGTTACTACTTTAAAAGGCTTTAGCCGCACCCCTTTGGCCAAAAATTAGTAAGGACCATAATCTTTCTTACCCTACCCGAATTTCGATGAAAATTGGCCAGACTAGAGAGTTTCTGAAAAGAAGTCAAAACTGTTCAAAAGTTAACGTCAGGCACAACAAATAGGTCACTTAAATGACCCGGGTGGCCTAATTAAATTTTGTGTAGGACTGCGTGAACCTGTGGCACTGTATTAATAAGAACATTAGACACTGACCTGAATGTCCAGCTTCTGAATCTGTGGGTTGTGGACTAAGAATCGGAAAGGTTTCTCCCACACTGGACTGTCTGTGTTAGGTTTCTCGTCTGTCTCAAAAGTCTTTGGTCCAATTGAAACAACTGCATATGGACTTGGTTCAGCTATCTGCTTCTTCAATCTCTGTATTATCAACAGCTTACCATTAAGCAATATATCTAGGTAACACTTTACAGTTTTCAAAAAATACATGTAGACATACAAATTTTAAAAGTCATCATTAAATCATCTAGACATGTCAATATCACTCTGATAAAATTTTCACTTTAAAAAGAGCATAAATGTATCTCATACCAAATCAAACACTAACCACATCATACCATTATAACGCCTTGCATTAACAAAACATAAAGGGCGAAATTAATTAACACCAGCAATCAATGAGGCCCATGGGCCACAACAATAACATGAAACTATGAATAATGAATATTGCACATTGGCTCAGTGGTTCTAGACAAACACCATATATTTAAACCCTCTCAGTTTATGTGGGAAACACTCACTAAATAACTTAATCACTTGCTAAATCTGAGACATAAATTTCCAACTAAAGCATTTTTATACATTTCATAAATTTTAAGTAGCCAAGTTTTGCTTACATTGACTTACTAACCAACTGATGGCACATCATTCAGAGTCTCTCGGTAATTATAACATTAAATTTAATTGGGTTAGTAATGTCAGGAAACATTTTCAAAGGAGAGAAGAGATGAGTACTTAACATACATGTATTAAGTTTTACAAACAAATTTCAGTTCATGATATCTCAGAGAAACTCTGGTTTTACAGTCCAAATATCTATGTCTTTCAAAAAATTGCCATTAGGCCTCTTCAAAGTAGAATGGCTGAATTTCTATGGATTCAACCCATACAGTTGGAAAATGGCCTTTTGCAAATTATGTGTCACCAACTTTGGAGTTGAATTAGATTTGTGGTGCAAATAATTTTTATGACATGCAAGCAAAAACATTCTTCTTACATCATAAAGATAAATTTTCAAGACAAATATAACATTACAGCTTTTTTTCTGATTTCATTTGAAGATCAAGGCGAGTCTTGCATTGAGATTTAAAAACTGATTAAACTTGCCTATAATGAATTTGATGTTCTTTACTTTTTTTTGTGAGTAGGCTACACAATGCCAAGAAGCATGAAATCTTCCTCTAAACTGATGCATCTCACCACACAAATGCCCCCATAACCACTAAAATAATATAGTCACTACATGTAAATTGTCAACTGGAATTTAAATATAGTGGCAAAACTCCTACAAGAGGTCAAAATGGATCAAAATTGCAGAATGAAGCTACACAGCAAGTCTCAGATTGATATGTGAAAGAGAAATGAAAATAGAAACAGAAAACCCTGAACAGATGCCGGATTATAGAGAATTCAATGTACCAATACATCCTTATAAAAAACTGTAGTAAATGATGAAGATTCGTAACAGTGTCGAAGTCTGAAGACCAATATCTCCACTAAATAGAATTCAATCAAATTGAAACTTATCTGATCCCCAACTCATCTAAAAACAACTACACACCCATGCAAACAAAACAAAAACAACAAATATTTCCAGAAACAATGCCCCCTGTGGTGCAAAACTGAAAAGGGCGATACTGTATTGGGGAATAATTTCATGGGTTGTAATTTTCGCGTATTTTAAAATTTTAGACACATTGAGAAATTGGGCCATAGTGTCAACGAGAGCACAATGCGAAGTATAAAAAACTCAGTGCTGGTTTAGTGCACTAGTGTTTCACATTCATGTCCATAATTGAGAGACGTTTTTGTTTTCACTGTATATTATAGTTTGTAATGGCACGTCAGTTGAAGTGAAAAATAAAAGCATGAGTTACGCAAACATATTAAAAGGTAATCAAGTGGTTAATCCCCGAGGCAACATTACTTATGTTCCTAGTTGTTACGCACGTGTCATTCAACTTAGAATCATGGTGTTTGGATTGCTTATACACTGATTGTTGGCTCAAAAGGAATAAGGCAGGAGTGATTAAAAGATCAATAGAATAAAATTATGATTTATTAGAGAACTAAGGTATAAAAGAAAAATACATGACGATTAAAAAAACAATTGATATACAGAACATAATTCTAGAAAGCTATACTTCTATTGTATGTGTATTTTATACTGCATGACTACGCAAAAGCTCCATATTTTTCAGGTAGTTTAAGTAAAAAATAATTACACTTCATTTTGACAAAAAATATTCACGGTTTCTTTAATTTGCGGAATTGTCTAAACTGCTAATATAGTGAAAATTTCCACCGCGATTTATTTTCCCCCTATACAATACACAATCTTTTCATTGATATTACACGTAGTGCCAAAACAATTCTGAATCAAGATATTGAGCAGACAATACACTGTATCTTCCTATGTCCAGAGTGGATTGACCCTTGACCATGTGACCTCAAAGTCAATAGGGGTCATCTATAGACACATTAGAAAGAAGCAAATTTGATGTCTGTCAAGCAAAAGATTATTAAGATAGTAAACAGACAAGACCTGGTCTATGGTCTACAGAACAATCAACAGGTGCTAAACAATACGCCCCCTCTTTTTCAGGAGGGGAGGGGCATAAAAAAAAAGCATGATAAACTTAAATTTTTACAGTTCAAGGGATGTAAAACAACTGAAAGTGATTCAAAGTTTTATTAACTCATGAACTTGTTACTATACAGACCAAAACTCCACTTAAAGTATGTCGATTCAACCTTAATCTCCACTTCAACAACTCATTACACAACTGCAGACAAAAAACTCAACCCATATCTGCAAGCTTAACATAAATAAATAAATACAACATAAAAAAACCTGGAAAACTGCAACTATGACAAAATGACTAATGGTCATAATTGGATGGAAAGAAAGGAGCAAAGGGGCAACACTAGCAATAAAGATTTTTTTAAAAACAAAAATAACCTTTCTTTATTTTCACTATATGTTTCATCTCTTACTGGAAAGGGATGTCGTCCTAAATTAAACAAAGTACCACTACATGTAAAATCATATCTACTCCCAAATGAGATACTAAAGTTCCAATATTTTTAAAATAATTCAAAACACAAAATACATACCTGTATCTATAAAGGGACAACAAATGGATATACACAACAGGTTAATTCTGATCAGAAAAAAAATCACCCGACCCTTAATGTGCTCAATATAAAGCTAAAGTGGAACAATAAAATTTACTGTAAACCTTTAAAATGTTCTCAAATATAGCAATCAGTCATCTGTCTTTTTGGAAAAAAAAGCTGGTTTAGTTTAGCACTATAACAACACAACACAGAACAGAAACTCTGATATTGATATCAATGCAACAATCTGGTGATCTCTAAAAATATTTTTGAAAATGCTTCTCAAAATTTTAATAGCTTCATCAATTCAAGAAATCTCACAGTATATCATTTCATTCAAACTTATAAACAAAAATACAAATGGAAATTTTACAATCAATGAAATGATACAAAATACCAATGAATTGAAATATTTTTTGAATTCAAACATTTGAGAAAGCATACCCCTTTGCATTTCATCTGGAAACAAAATAATACATGTGCATGATATTGTAATAAAAATCTAAATGCTAATAGAATGTATATAAACTAACAGAAATGTGGCTCAAAAGAGAGCAAGATCTGCAAAAATATGTGAAAGCAGAAAACTTTTACTTGGACATTGAATAATAAGACTTTGTGTATATTCTGTACATAGTATGAAATCAAAGCATGATATTAGCAATTAATTCTCTGTAAATCACCTAGTAATATGCATGTTTTGAGATGCATCCACCACTGTAATTTCATCACATAAAGTGTAATTTCCATTTGAAGAATTCTTGCTACTCAGAATGGTACAATAGGAATCTATTAACAAGTAGGTGGGACAATATATAATATATCTATTGGTAAATACTTATATAAAAGAAGAAATTTGTCATACCCATCTGAATTTGGTTGAAATCGAATTTGACCATGCAGTTACATATAGACAAGCATGATGAAATATTAACTACGAAAAAATATCATGACTTATTGATAAATATCTCCTTCTTTGGCATTTAGGTGTTTATTATGTCAATTTTTGTATTCCCATCATTACACCTTATAATTTACACAGAATGGGATTTTCATAATTTTCACTACCCGCTTCTATGACCACCCACAGGATTACTCTTACAAACACAGACCCACTAAATGCCTCAATCTACATCATAGTGGAGCTGGGATCTCGAAACTTGCATACTGATGAGCTACAGAATCTACTAAAGAAGAAATAAACATTCTACATACTAGTAATCACTTCAAACTCTAGAGAGAATGGAATATGAATTTAAAACTAAATGAATGTACTAATTTAAGGCCACTCTTTTTCATTCTGAACAATGCCGAAAAACTACCTACTAGGACAAGGGAAAACAATGTTTTTAATTCTCATTATACATGTAATTATATTAGATACGATTCAATTGAACTGAAACTAAATACACTACACGACTCTACAGTTTGCGATTCAACCAGTACTTTATCTTTTTATCATATAATTTCCTCATTTTACGATTATAATTTTTAGTTCAATGTAGCATAATTCAATATTGTTTAAATTTCAAATCTTATGCAAGTATTCATAACTAATCAAATTAGTAAATTTGAGATATATTAGAGTTAGTCCCCACAATTCAATAGCAATACATGTTACTTTCTCCAACCAATTAGTAAACTACATGACACATCAGAGTGACCCATCGATCTCAGAATGAGGCTGTAAGTGCAAGAAGATGGTATCATGTGAAGAATTAACACCACAAAACCAATTCATCACACGGTGCTTTGCGATATCAAAGTGGTTTTTATAATATGTGGTTATGGTAAATACATGAAAAACAATGAAGACAATTTGAAATTTTCAAAAAATAACGATTTATAATGCTGAAATATATCATTTGATTTATTCTATTAAATAGAATATCTCAATTTCTATTTACATTCACTCCTTTCTTCCCTTAACATTCTTAATGAAACTGAAAATTAATATCCCGTAAACTTTCAACTTTTAAAATAAAGAGTGTATGAAATTCAATACATTTGACCCTATGAGTACTATAGCATGGGTTTATTATCCAAATGTAATTATGTAAATACAAGAATTGTCTATCAGTTTTTGTAAGTATATATGAGATGATACCCCCCCCCCCCCCCGATTCTCTTCACACCGTCGTATATTTCAGGGAGCGCTAACGTGTTCCATTCCATAGAGACTTGCGGTATACCGTATCAAATGAACCACGATAAAGGTGGAAAACGATACATTTGTTATACACCTTGAAATATGAATGTCCTCAGAAATAGGACCCCATAGGAAATAAGCAAGATTTATAAATTGCTTACATGGGTTATCCTAGGCAAAGATTGATTTAAAGTATATAATTTATATTGTCTGTGATAAGACCTGGTACTGTCATAAGCATGTATTTTGATAATGATGTCGTTGGTGGCTCTAGCTGTGATAATATCTGGAGTGTACGTTATTGTGTACATTGATAGCAATGTGCCAAAAATTCATTTGTGATCCCCAATTGACATTTTTAACATATTTTACAATGTAATATATATATATATATACACGATTAAGATTTGTGATTTATCTGATGCTTTGCCTGAATAAACATAATATTCATAGAACAAAGTTAACATGTTTTGTACTTTATTAAATTATTTCCAGCGAACTTTTTCTTTAACTGGCAGAGCAGATTATAATGATGATGATGACTTGAGAATCGCACTGAATGCAAACTCACACTACAAACAGCTACACACTGTATATATCTTATTGGCTAAAAGGGTGTATAAGTAAAGTGTGTACTTCATTTACCTTAGAATTCTGTAGAATACAATACAGAGAGAGATCATGAAAAGTTTGATTCAAAACTATAATAAATCAAGATATCACTGCAGTTGTTTACAACTTTATAGTATATGTCTCATAAAAAGCAATCACTTTACACAACACAGTAATCATTGAATCATTTTAGCAGGATTCATATCCCTTTGGTAGTGCGAATTCATGGTCGTACTGAAATAGGAAAGTCTATTCACCCATAATAATACATAGAAGAAGCACTCAATCATGATAGCACCAAATGGTGCATGGGCTCTGATTGTGCTAAATTTTGAATATAAATGAATTCAAAATACATACACATACAGTATATTCTATTTGACTATATTTACATAGCAGGGATAGGCATTAACAGGTGTCTCATTGCCCAGGATCACACAAGTAGAAATGCATGCCTAATACATTGTTGCCTGATCGAGCAAGTGAATATTCCTCATTTTCATATTCTGCATGTCACATGAACTATTGAATTGTTTGCCTATTTCAAATAAAACGTACAAAAAGCAAAGCTGCTTTCTATATGAATCTGTTCATCATTATACTCAGTCTGATGTACTGTAAAATGTGCAATGTTCCAGTGTGTTAGTCAGTCAGTATTTGGATTAATCATGCCTGCCAAATTTTTGTTAATTGGTTCGAAACTTTTCCAAAAGGTCTCACTACTATAACATAGAGAATGGCATTTCAGAGAATCTAATAAAATCATACGGAATGGCTATATGAAAAGTCTGCATTATTAACTATGAACTACAACAAAGTCAGAATTAGTTGTAAATATCACTGTCACATCTTCACGTGCACTTAAATGGCAGCCTATTACATGTACATAAAACATACGCGAGATTGAAATAAAAGACAATCTCAGACAAGCTTTTCATTACACCGACCCACAGTGTAAATAAGTCCAAACCCTTCTTAACTTATTGATAAGTCCTGAAATCTAATCTCCCTAACTGAGGCAATAGTGTCGACTCTGTAGCCCCACAGGAATCCTATGCTAGCTTTTCAATATCCCTTCCCGTGGTTTATATATGCATAAAAGAGTATCTATATATATATCTCTTGCAGTTTGTAAACCATAAAATTTTTACGGATAGACAGAGACAAAAAGACAGAATAAAAACAGAATATGTCTCCTGATCTTAGATCTCAGATGTATAAAAAGAAAACAGGCTAACGAGTTGTGGAAATCAGACTTTCACGGATTGTATTATACAAACATTACATTACTCTAACAATATTTTGAGATCATGTTTAGATAATCATAAAATTAGTCTTCTTATATATATATCTTTCAAAATGGGTTCTGGCAATCTAAAATTGTGTTCAGACAGGGAAATTTCAAACTCCACTTGCTCGATGGACAAGTACATAATAAAGGTAATGTCTATCCCTGTAAAGTACTCTGAATAAAATCAAAATTCTCAGTTTTAAAATCAGGCCTTACTAGACAAATAAAAGAAGGTTCTAAATCTAAGTCGACCATCCAAACCCCAGTACAACAATCCTAAAGCATACTGTCATATGTAATGAAACTGAGACAATGTCAGATATACATCGCTTGTAAAACACTTTGTTCCCAAGCATGGCAACATCAAAGAAAAATGGATCTTTAATGATTTCTATTGTCACATGTCTTAAGCTTGTCTTTTCAGTTGACCAAATCTTGTATAATTCAAAACTCATGACCACGATCATCTTTGCTAGCCAAGGGTGACACTCCATGGTGTTTTGATCTCTTTTCAAAATTTTTAAGAAAAGAGAAACACCATGCAGCGTCACCTGTGCCTAGTGAAGATGGACCAAGATTAAAGTTGCAGGCAGATAAAGAGACAAATAACCCAATACAAATAATCATCTGATCTTGGGGCACAAAAAAATTGATGTACATACGAGTCCTAAAGAGAATAAAAATCAATATCTATGAAATTATAGGAAAATAATTGTCATTGCTAAGGTAATAGTAATAGCAATGCATTAGCATCCAATGACTGTAAATCTAACTTATGAACCTAACACACATTAAATGTCGAACGTCCAACACACTGGTACTTTTTAAATGTCTAACGTCCAACACACAGGTACTTACAGGCAAGTCTTTGGCTGAATCCAAGTTGACCATTAGGACACAGGTTGACAGTTCTGAAGAGGCATCTATCTGTTTCATAGCCTACAAAGAATAAAATTTTAAGTTCGTTTACTACTGATATTATATGAAATTCCACATATCAAACATAGTTTTCATCTGATCAATAATAAAACTCAGTGGACAATCACTTCTATAGAGATCACAAATTTCTTTTTTCTGGTGATTTTGTTATAATATTTAGATAAATTCACCTGTTGATTGTAAATCATTCATTTAAACACCAAAAAATCACTAAAACAGCAAATGTGCTTGTTACATGCACCACATGAGAAATCCTGTAGATGCACTCTGACTGTTAGGTGAGTATAGGGGGTCAGAAAAGTACAGTATGATGATGAGGGGAAATATATCGATTATCAAAATAGCACACTACACTTAAATATATTAATGTATGATTGAAATTTTCAGGCTGTGATCAGTATGTACAATTATTGTACATTAACATTTACATTTGGTATCTGGAATCAAAAATCTCATCTCAAAAATTTCACTGAAGAAAATTTTCAATTATAGAACAGATATTGTAAATGCCAAGTTGCATGGTAGGGCCTAGCCAAGTGAACTCTGTTGGCCTAAATAAATTTAAAAAAAATAACCTAGGGGTTTGAATTGAAAAGGAAGGATAACTCTATACTGAGTTATCCTTGTATTGTCTGTACTGACAATAGAAAAGCACCTGTACACAAACTACATGTCAATTAACCTCTGTTAAATCAGTATAGACAATTAAAAACACAATTAAACCTAATCAAATTTAGAGTTATCTAAATTGCCTTAAAAACTATCTTATACTTAAGACAAACTGGAAAATGTGGTCAATGAATTTGCAATATTCAAGTTCATCTCAATTTCCCAAGTTAAATGGGTATTGTTGACCTATAAAATTGACCATGCTTGGCATTGCATACCAGGTATCCAACAGGGAGAAACATGTGGTTTTCTATACAGCATGTCATAACCGAAAAAGTGAGTAAAATTGTCTTAATGACCACATTAGATGAATAGGATAAATGTATGTACATGTATACATATATGCAAGAAGTATAATTTTGATCATCAGGCAGGTTCATTTATTTAAAATCAGAATGATAAATGACAAAAATTGCACATCTTTTCTCTTCCAAACATGAACGAGTGAAACTTGATATGACATATCTTATATTATTTGAAAAATAATAATTCTAGTAAGCGAATGCTACATGTAGGTATATAATTTCTCCATATCATGTTACATACTAAACCTATATGTACATGTAGCTATCTAATGAAGTCATGATAAAATGTTCATGAACTGTGAAAACTGGAGAAAGGTGTCATGTTCTCTGTGTAAAATAAAACTGGAGAATGTTTGCATGCCCTCACCAAAGATGACATGCTCAATGTAATATGCCCACCAAGCAAGTTCATCAAAATCTAATTTACACAAGGAAGAAATATTTCAAAAGTTGTTTTAATAAGTGGATTCCTCTACTGAATTCCATACCTGCAAATGGATTAATATCAACACAAGCTAACTCTTAAAAACTTTAATTACAGTATCTTTACTTTTAACTGGAAGAACCAACAAATATCTTGCCATGAAAAGTTCAACATTTTATCCTCTCAATTTGACTAAGCATAAGAGACAGGAACCAGTCCAAATACTGAAGTTACTTGAAGAGTTTTGTCCCTTTTTTTGTAAACTATTATCAATCATTGCACATATACATTTATTTAAAAAAAAAATACATATACAATGTACATGTACATCCTTTACATTACAAAGACCATAAATATGTACATATATATATATATATATATATATAATTATTTATACAGTAATACAAATAAGTATAGGTTCACTAATGGCGTAATTTGGCTCTTTATTGTTAAATTGCATTAATACATTGTATTCAAAGAAATATTAAACCGAGTTGAATTTTCTGTAAAATCATAATTATGACAAAATTATAACTTATCATACATTCAAAACAAACCTTTACAGCATCCCTATGATAGAAATTTAATCCTCCCTGCATATGCAATTGGTGAACCCAAGTTTTTCTTCTATCAAACTTCGCAATTTTTCAATTAGATTACAATACCAACTGGTCAACAGAAACCTCCAACCCTTTAACATTTTCTCAATTGCCTGCATCTGTGCATGTGTGTGTATGTGGGAAAATGTTGTGGACACTATATACAGAGTACTATTTCGGATATTAGTCTGAAACTTGTTACAATAATAAATCACAATGCATGATGTCTAGTAGGACTGATATTGGCCCTGTAGTTCTTTTGAAGACTAAAGTTGAAAATGTGAAAAGAATACAGACAATGGACAACTTCAATCAGAAAAGTTCACTGAGTTTTCAGTTCAGATGAGTCAAAACCATTGAAAACTGGAAAAATATAAAATTGAAAGGGAGAAAATCAATGAACATGCACACTTCTGTTAGAAAGTGTCTAAAAGCAAATAATCAAAGCTTCAAAATTGAAAAAAATTCACTGGTACTTACCATATATTTAAATTTTAAGTAAAGAAAACAAGAGAAAACAACATGTAATATATAATATGTCACAGCGATACCTACAGAGCTGAGTTGAGGGGGCTCTGGAAATAAATTCTAATTCACTAGTTAGAAACATGGGCCTATGAACCTTATTTTGTAAATTGTCAATGTATTTTAATACATGTACTCATATAATAAATTGCAGCATATACAATAATATCCATCTATAGGTGACTTGAGATAGTGTGAATTTTGATCTCTCAATTTGAAAGTTCTAGATCTCTTGAAGTGAAGTCTTAAGCTCAAGGTTTCAATTTTTCCTCTATTAAGCAATGCATTTACTCTTGAACTCTCTTGATCTCTTGAAGTAAAATTCCTATTTTATTACATTTCATTCTTAAAAACTTGGAAATATTGTTTATGGAGCTGCCAATCAAGATATTCCATGTGAAATTTACCTGGAAAATTTAAATAGCTTGGGCATAACATGGGCGGTATGTACTGTTAATTGAGTGTTTAATACATGTGGCCCTTCCCTGGTGATATCCTACCTGGTCAGTGAAGGCGTTAATTAGGCAATTAAGATAATGAATAAGTTAGCACTGAATAAGGTGTGAAACATGGACATTAGTTTCGATACTATAACTTTGAAATGTGAAAGTGAAACTAAGAATTTTGAGAAGATAACGAAGAGGAGTGTCAACTTTGGCTATCATAAAATTAAAATCAAAATCAGATTTTGTCACAACGTCATTATGGAAAGTATCATTCAACAACTTCTCACACAAGTACTGAGTAGCAACACCAAGCCATCTATCAGTATTCAAGATTTGAAATATATTGTTCAGATTGCCAATTTCTGGATTAAGTCAATATAAAAAGCTATAATTTGAGTTATTATTTATCCTTATAGTCCTCTATATTCTAGCTGTTTATGGAGAATTACAAGTTATGGGAGATAAGGAATGAGGATATATTGCAGCTATTCTCTACTTGTTAGCTAATGATTAAAGACAGAGAAAGTTTCAGTTGTCTTAATCATACGAAGCTAAGAGAACAGTGATGATGTCTACTGTATCCACTGTTACAGTACATTTGAGTTTTCTTAACAATTTGAATGACCTTCCAAACATGGAATCCAAAATGTGCAGCAGAATGTGTTAGAGCTTTGTGGACTAATACAACACTTATCATGCAAATTAGCAACAGCTGTTCACATCTATAAGAGAGACCCATGGGCCTTAACAGTCACCTGAGTATCTACATTTTTCACTCTTTAGAAATATTTGTCTTACCTATGCATTTTTTATACTTCTCCACTTTTATACTTTGTACTAGATGATAGATATATTGGTATAACGATCAGACACAACTGATGATTCAGAATTCTTTGATAATAAGTGAGAATTATCACATCACAACAGATGAAATTTTCCATTTTAGTTCTAAAAGGCAAATTATGTTTTCAAAGAGGGTCCATATTGCTCATTACAGATAATCATGCAAACAGTTTGTCTGCTTGATGTCCAGGAGAAGAGATTTTCTAAAATATATTGCATTTTCAACATATGATCAAGTAAGCCCCATTCTGGGACCTGAACCCAGGGATCACAAAATTCACATTGCTCATCATAATCATACAAACAGTTTGCCTCCTTGATGCCCAGAAGTAAACTAAGAAGTTTTTCTAATATAAAAAAACATATTTTCAAAATGACAAACATTGCCCTACCCTGGGACTTGGTCCCTGAACCCAGAGGCCAAGAATTTCATAATTTCACCCAGGGGCCAAGAATTTCACAATTTCATAGAAGGCTCATTACTTATTATAATTATGTAAACAGTTTTACTGCTTCATGTCCAGGAGTACAGAAGATTTTTGAGGACTGCATTAATTTTAATGCTTCATAGATATACATGTACTGATGCTTTTAGTGAAAATATGTGCTTTGAAATATTTATATTACACATCCTAGTAACAGAGTTCTCATTTGAGCATTCGATACTCGGACATTCGATAGAGTACCCAGTTAAACAGGTACTTGTTGACATCCCTAGTATATAATTAATTTTATACTATTATAGCATTAAACAAATGACACTATGTACATCATGCCTGAACATATGAACTTTGCAATTATAATAAAAG